>NC_089807.1:8487968-8662968 GCF_029633855.1 Hoplias malabaricus | reverse complement strand
TCTGCGTGTGTCTCTCTTCCTCTTTCTCTGCGTGTGTGTCTCTCTCTCTCTCTGCGTGTCTCTCTCTCTCTCTCTCTCTGCGTGTGTCTCTCTCTCTCTCTCTGCTTGTGTCTCTCTCTGCGTGTGTCTATCTCTCTCTCTCTGCGTGTCTCTCTCTCTGTGCGTGTGTCTATCTCTCTCTCTCTCTACTTGTGTCTCTCTCTGCGTGTCTGTCTCTTTCTGCGTGTCTCTCTCTCTCTCTCTCTCTGCACGTGTCTCTCTCTCTCTGCGCATGTCTCTCGCTGTGTCTCTCTCTCTCTCTCTGCGTGTCTCTCTCTCTCTGCGTGTCTCTCTCTCTCTCTCTCTGCTTGTGTCTCTCTCTGCGTGTGTCTATCTCTCTCTCTCTGCGTGTCTCTCTCTCTGTGCGTGTGTCTATCTCTCTCTCTCTCTACTTGTGTCTCTCTCTGCGTGTCTGTCTCTTTCTGCGTGTCTCTCTCTCTCTCTCTCTCTGCACGTGTCTCTCTCTCTCTGCGCATGTCTCTCGCTGTGTCTCTCTCTCTCTCTCTCTGCGTGTGTCTCTCTCTCTCTGCGTGTGTGTCTCTCTCTCTGCATGTGTCTCTCTCCCTCTCTCTCTGCGTGTGTCTCTCTCTCTCTGCGTGTTTCTCTCTCTCTCTCTCTCTCTCTGCGTGTGTGTCTCTCTCTCTCTCTGCGTGTCTCTCTCTCTCTCTCTCTCTGCTTGTGTCTCTCTCTGCGTGTGTCTATCTCTCTCTCTCTGCGTGTCTCTCTCTCTGTGCGTGTGTCTATCTCTCTCTCTCTCTACTTGTGTCTCTCTCTGCGTGTCTATCTCTCTCTCTCTGCGTGTCTCTCTCTCTGTGCGTGTGTCTATCTCTCTCTCTCTCTACTTGTGTCTCTCTCTGCGTGTTTGAGAATGAAGCTGTGTTCACCCTGTGCATGTCGATCATTGTGTGGCCTGTGTCTCGGTGGCATTTCTTCTCTGTTCCTTTTCCTGTTCTCCTCATGTCTCTTCTCTTCTTCCCTGCCGTGCGGGAGCCAGGCCTTAGAGAGGCAGAAAGAGTACTTTGATTGCATTAGGAAAGAGAGGGACGAGCTCAGGGATGAGCTGGCGGACCTCAAAGGGAAGTCCAGAGCCGTGGAGGTAGGTGTGAGAGGGAGAGTCCTGCGATGAATGATGACATCATCAGTTGTAAAAAAGTGCACTATAAATAAATTAGATTTGATTTGATCAGATAAGGTTCTCTAGCTCCTAGAACCTTAGATTCATTTTAGGAAAGGGTTTTATTTCGCTGCGGGTTGTGGGTAAAGGGCGGTTGTTTTTTCTGCCGTTGAAGTCGACTGATGAATGTTCACGGTTCTGCAGAAACACGGGCTGGTGATTATTCCCGAGGGAACGCCCAACGGCGACGTTAACTACGATCCGCCGAGCTCAGGGATCACGGTGGTCACACGGGAAGCTGCTCAGCTGCTGGACTCGGCCGGAGATGGACCTCTGGGTGAGTCTCAACTTTCTTCACTGCTTTGTTGTATGGTGGACACTGAAGGTCAGTGTGTACTGTTTACTGATGAAACCCTGCAGTAAACAAAAGCAGATTTCTGACAGTTTTGCCGTCAGTGGTGAGGCGAAGAGCAGCAGTGGGGGACCCTGGTCTCAGCATTGATTTCCAAACAAGACCAAGCCTTCAGCAGCGTGAAGAGACACAGGGTCTCACCACTCAGCCACGGAGCCTTTAACACGGCCCTGAAAACAGAGGAGATGAGACA
The DNA here is from genome assembly GCF_029633855.1 of Hoplias malabaricus. Taxonomy (NCBI): domain Eukaryota; kingdom Metazoa; phylum Chordata; class Actinopteri; order Characiformes; family Erythrinidae; genus Hoplias; species Hoplias malabaricus. Next base: position 8,661,210 of record NC_089807.1, on the reverse strand, counting down.
AAGCTTGTTCTAAAGCTGCAGGGCTGAAGAAGTGAAGTGTGTTTAACTGCGGTCAGGCCATGAATCCTGAACCCAGGGGTAAAAAAGAGTGAGGGATAAATATAGTCTAGGTTTCTGGGTTCTCTGAATGGAGAAATGTTTCTTTTGTGCAGAAGGGAGGAGTGAAGTGAGCGAGGTTCTCGCCGCCTTGTCCCTGACCCCAGAACTGACTTGAAATAGTTAAATTCAAGTTGAACTTTGCTGCAGATAATTTTGCTTTGATCTTTGTGCTTGATTATTGTTGGTAAACTACAGTTACAGACGTTGGTAGATGATTGCTAAAGTAAGTTTTGGATGGATTTTTTTCTCAACACAATGTAATATTCATAAACAGCTTCTTTTCTCCTCACACAACAGACATTCGGCTCCGCAAGCTGGCCGAGGAGAAGGACGAGCTGTTAGCTCAGGTACGTGTGGAACCACACATTAACTGTGAAAACCGCTTAAAATCATTGTGAGTGAAATGTTCTTGAAGTGTATTATCACCTGAACATCTTTTTAAATCTCACAGATCAGGAAATTAAAAATGCAGCTGGAAGAAGAGCGGCAGAAACATTTAAAGATGGAAGGTGTTTACACCGACGGAGAGCGGATTGAAAATGGTACAGATCTGCACTTGATCGAGATGCAGAGTAAGAACATGTTGCTCTCGCTCTCAGATTATTCTGCTCACAGTCACAAATCTGTTGGGTCCCAATTCTCTAAAAATACTCTTTTATAAGGCACCCATTTGGGAAAAACAGCACATCCTACAGTGCACAGAACTATGTTTAAGAATCATGTGACGTTAACACGGTTAATTTAACATTGAACAAATGCTAATGTGTTATGCAGGAGACTCCAACCGACAGCTCAGTGAATACAAGTTCAAGCTTTCAAAGGCAGAGCAGGAGATGGGGACAATGGAACAAAATGTAAGTGATCAATAAAATGTTTATCACTTCATACAACATCTGTAAACAACACTACTCACATCAGCACTACACACTCACATTCACATCAACATCTGTAAACACTCACATCAACATCAGCACTGGAAACACTCACATTAACACTAAACACTCACATCACCACATAAAGACTCACATCAACACTGTAAACACTCACATACACACTAAACATTCACATCAACATCTTTAAACACTCACATCAACATCAACACTAAACATCCACATCAACACTGTAAACACTCACATTAACAAACATTCACATCAACATCTGTAAACTCTCACATCAACATTAAACATTCACATCAACATCAACACTGTAAACACTCACAAAAATGCTAAACATTCACATTAACATCTGTAAACACTCACATCAACAATAAACATTCACATCAGCATCAACACTAAACCTTCACATCAACATATGTAAACACCCACATCAACACTAAACAATAACACAAATGTCAATACTAAACAATACTTACAACAACATGGTAAACAATTACACACACATCAACACTGTAAACAATAATACAAACATTAACACTGTAAACAACACTAATTAACAATGTAATCAACAACACTCACACCAACACTGTAAACAACAACACTCACATCAACATTATAAACAATAACACATTCATCTGTAAAGCAACACTCACACCAAAAATGTAAACAATAACACAAACATCAACACTCAAATAAACTCTGTAAACAATAACACATCTGTAAAACAACATTCACATGAACACTGTAAACAATAACACAAACATCAACACTGTAAACAACACTCATACCAACACTAAATAATAACACACACATCAGCACTGTAAACAATAACACATCTATAAAACAACACTCGCATCAACACTGTAAACACTGACATAAACTTAACACAATAACATTGTACAACGCCCTCCATAATTATTGGCACCCCTGGTTAAGAAGTGTTCTTTGGCTTCTAATAAATTATTATTTTTTCAATAAAATAGGACAACAAGGCAAAATCTAAGCTTTAATTCAAGTGCCTTTATTTGGTGGGGGAAAAAATCACACATTTAAGAAATAAATCTTTTGAATGAAATCATGTGTGCCACAATTATTGGCGCCCCTGGTGTTAGTACTTAGTACAACCTCCTTTTGCCAACAAGACAGCACTTAATCTTCTCCTATAACTCTCCACAAGATGGGAGAATACAGAAAGAGGGATCTTTGGCCATTCATCCTCTCTAAATCATCCAGAGTCCTGGGTCTTCTCCTATGAACGCTCCTCTTCAGCTCACCCCACAGATTTTCTCTTACCATCCTCACTGTGCGCAGTGGCAAGATACACTTGCGTCCTCTTCCAGGCTTTGTCACAGTTTGTCACAGTTCCAGATGTTTTGAAGTTTTTGATGATTGCTCTGATTGTAGATGAGGGCTTTTGCAGGTGAGGGGCTATTTTCTTGTAGCCATTGCCTGATTTATGAAGGTTCACACACATCTGCTTTACTTGAATAGTGTGTTCTCTTGTCTTTCCAATGTTTAAGAGTGAGTAAGAGAAATAGGCCGCTGTGTAACGCCATGTTTATTCCCCCATAGGGAAACAGGAAGTGATGAATTACTAATTAAATGTTCCTAGGTGGTTTGATCCACTTTATACACTGCAGTAGAAATGACATAAATGCTTCAAATGCATTTATTTCCAAGAAATTGTTAAGGGTGCCAATAATTGTGGAACAGGTCGTTTTATTATAATAATTATTTCTTAGTCAGGATTTTTTATTTATTTATTTAGTTTTTCACTTCAGTTGAAAAAAAATGCTTTTTTCTAAAAAAATTTTCAGAGTGAGATTATGCTTCTGCAATAAAAAATAATTTATTTTAACTTTTTTAACTTTTAAGATTTTAAACACATTTTAACTTGGGATGCCAATAATTATGGAGGGCGATGTAAACACATCAACACAAAACACTAACATCAGCACAGTAAATATTCACATCAACACTAAACAACACTTATGTCAACACTAAACATTCACATTAACATCTGTAAACACTCACATCAACACTAAACATCCAAATCAACACTGTAAACATTCACATTAACATCTGTAAACACTCACATCAACATTATGAACACTCACATCAACATCAACAATAAACACACATCAACATTATAAACACTCACACCAACACTAAACATTCACATCAACATCTGTAAACACTCACAAACACTAAACATTCACATCAACACTGTAAACACTCACATCAACACCGTAAACACATCACTGTAAACACTCACATCAACACTATATAAACACACACCAAAAATGTAAACTGTAAACACTCACATCAACACTATAAACACACATCAACACTGTAAACACACACATTAACACTGTAAACACACATCAACACTGTAAACCCACACATCAACAGTATAAACATACATCAACACTGTAAACAATAACACACACATCTATAAATAACATTCACATGAACACTGTAAAGAACACATCCAGACTTTAATCAGCACTCACATCAACACTGTAATCAACCACACTCACATCAACACTCTAAACAATACAATCAACAACATCCACACCAACACTGTAAACAATAATACACACATCAACACTGTAAACATCACTCAATCACATCAGTATTCTAAAACTAACAAATCATCACTGTAAACAACAAAACCCATTAACACTGTAATCAACAACACTGTAAAATCATGTCATCACTAAACAGGACTCAGATCAATACTGTATACAACACTAACGTCCACTCTGTAAACAACACTTATATCAACACAATATCAACAATTTCAAAGTGTCTTTATATTTGTGAGGCATATCTTATACAGTGATGCTGTGTGTGTGTTTCTGTAGATTAACAGACTGGAAGGACAGGTGTCGAGATACAAAGCTGCTGCTGATAACTCAGAGAAAGTCGAGGATGAGCTGAAAGCAGAGAAACGAAAACTTCAGAGAGAGGCAAGTTTCTCAGCAACTTTCGCACCATCCACAGAATTAAGGGTCAGAGCGGAGCGGGTCTCGTGGGTGTTTGGGGTCAGAATGGGAGCGGGCCTCGTGGGTGTACAGGGTCAGAGCGGGGCGGGTCTCGGTGGGTGCACGGGGTCCGAGCGGGTCTCGGTGGGTGTACGGGGTCAGAGCGGAGCGGGTCTCGTGGGTGTTTGGGGTCAGAGCGGAGCGGGTCTCGTGGGTGTACGGGGTCAGAGTGGAGCGGGTCTCGTGGGTGTACGGGGTCAGAGTGGAGCGGGTCTCGTGGGTGTACGGGGTCAGAGCGGAGCGGGTCTCGTGGGTGTACGGGGTCAGAGCGGAGCGGGTCTCGTGGGGGTTTGGGGTCAGAGCGGAGCGGGTCTCGTGGGTGTACGGGGTAGGAGCGGAGGGGGTCTCAGAGCATCGACTGGGTCCAAATGGAGGGGGTCTCAGAGGGTGTTCGAGGTCTGAGTGGAGCCATGCGTTTTCACAGAAATGCCTGGAGAAGCTGGTGCTCTTTGACCGTCTGTGGTCAGGCTTTAATTTCCAGAAAATCTCACCCTCCACGTGGTGTTTATTTCCCGAGAGTGGTTTATTTCAGGTGATTAGATCAGACGTGTACAGGTATGTTGTTAATAATATTCAGAGGTTTGATGTTTTAAACAGAACCTGAATCAGACGCAGAGGGCCACAGCTGAAACCTCATCTTTAAGACTGTGTCAGTTTTGAGTTTCTGCGCGTCACTCTCTCCTGAGTCTTGTGTTTCAGAGCGCCACCTGTTTGTGTTTACTCTGCAGCTGCGTGCGGCGCTGGACAAAATCGAGGAGATGGAGATGACCAACAACCATTTAGTGAAACGTCTGGAGAAGATGAAAGCCAATAGGAACGCGCTCCTCTCTCAGCAGTGACGAGACTCGGCCCCTGCGCTTCCTTCAAAGTCCTTAAACTTCTCTCGTCTCGAGACTTTTCTGCCGTACACTGCAAATGCTGCTCCTGCTCCCAAACACCGCCGAGATGTGGGACACCAAAAAACACCCGATACACACTAGAGTCCTTTATTCATCGAAGATAAACCAGGAAACCAATTCCCTCCTAATTCTGTGTCAGGAGCAAGCTCTGGGTGATTGTGGTGTTTCTCTGAGTCTAAGGACCCCTTTTTTTGCTGTTGTTTTTGAAAGCTTTGTTTTGGTGTCGTTCACAGGTTTTTTCTGCTTGGTTTGGGTGCTTGGTTCCTCTTCCCTTTCTCTTTTCCCCAATAAGTTGCATGAATGAGTATAAAACTGTATTTTAAATTTCACACAGCTCTTACACACTGACATACCTTCACAGCAATGTGCCTTTGTTCACAGGGAAACTAGAGGTTTGCTTTATAACTGAAAAATCGGTACACGAGAAAAATATTTACTCTAGGAATTTCAGCTGTGATCTGAAACACTTCCTGCTTTGTTTTGTTTATTTCCACATATTTAAAATATTTCTTGAAAATAAATGTACATTAGTGATGTGTGAATGAATGAGACGAATGATTTGTGGATTTGGGAATGTCTCAAATTTGAATTTCAGAACTACACTACGCTCGTTTGTTTAAAGACGACGTCTCAGTTGTTAGAATTGTTTTTTCTTGGATTTTGAAATAATAAAATGGCTGATGTGAACTGTGGAATATTAAAGGGCACAGATCTTGGAATATCTCACCCCTTTCTTTGAGTTTTTGAAGCTTTACAGTAAATCCATGTCCATTTACAGATTCACAGAGGGTTCATTAACAGACAAACACTTAATTTTCTTCACTCAGTAAACCAGGCTTCAGCGAGTAACTGGAACAGCACTGAAACGTTTGAATTAAATATTACTGTTAATATTATAGGGTGGTACACACAACTCCAGGGTCCTGGAGGTTGTGGGTGACGACCTGTGAGGAGTGTGGTGTGTTCTCCCTGTGTCTGCATAGGTTTCCTCCGGGTGACTGTCTGTGAGGAGTGTGGTGTGTTCTCCCTGTGTCTGCATAGGTTTCCTCCGTGTGGTGTGTTCTCTCTGTGTTTGCGTGGGTTTCCTACGGGTGACTGTGAGGAGTGTTGTGTGTTCTCCCTGTGTCTGCATAGGTTTCCTCCGGGTGACTGTCTGTGAGGAGTGTGGTGTGTTCTTTCTGTGTCTGCGTGGGTTTCTTCCAGGTGACTGTCTGTGAGGAGTGTGGTGTGTTCTCCCTGTGTCTGCATAGGTTTCCTCCGTGTGGTGTGTTCTCTCTGTGTCTGCGTGGGATTCCTACGGGTGACTGTGAGGAGTGTGATGTGTTCTCCCTGTGTCTGCATAAGTTTCCTCCGGGTGACTGTCGGTGAGGAGTGTGATGTGTTCTCCCTGTGTCTGCGTGGGTTTCCTCCAGGTGACTGTCTGTGAGGAGTGTGATGTGTTCTCCCTGTGTCTGCGTGGGTTTCCTCCAGGTGACTGTCTGTGAGGAGTGTGGTGTGTTCTCCCTGTGTCTGCATAGGTTTCCTCCAGGTGACTGTCCGTGAGGAGTGTGGTGTGTTCTCCCTTTGTCTGCGTGGGTTTCCTCCGGGTGACTGTCCGTGAGGAGTGTGGTGTGTTCTCCCTTTGTCTGCGTGGGTTTCCTCCGGGTGACTGTCCGTGAGGAGTGTGGTGTGTTCTCCCTTTTTCTGCGTGGGTTTCCTCCGGGTGACTGTCCGTGAGGAGTGTGGTGTGTTCTCCCTGTGTCTGCGTGGGTTTCCTCCGGGTGACTGTCTGTGAGGAGTGTGGTGTGTTCTCTCTGTGTCTGCGTGGGTTTCCTCCGGGTGACTGTCTGTGAGGAGTGTGGTGTGTTCTCCCTGTGTCTGCGTGGGTTTCCTCCGGGTGACTATCTGTGAGGAGTGTGGTGTGTTCCCTCTGTGTCTGCGTGGGTTTCCTCTGGGTGACTGTCTGTGAGGAGTGTGGTGTGTTCTCCCTGTGTCTGCATAGGTTTCCTCCGGGTGACTGTCTGTGAGGAGTGTGGTGTGTTCTCCCTGTGTCTGCATAGGTTTCCTCCGGGTGACTGTCTGTGAGGAGTGTGGTGTGTTCTCCCTGTGTCTGCGTGGGTTTCCTCTGGGTGACTGTCTGTGAGGAGTGTGGTGTGTTCTCCCTGTGTCTGCATAGGTTTCCTCCGGGTGACTGTCTGTGAGGAGTGTGGTGTGTTCTCCCTGTGTCTGCATAGGTTTCCTCCGGGTGACTGTCTGTGAGGAGTGTGGTGTGTTCTCCCTGTGTCTGCGTGGGTTTCCTCTGGGTGACTGTCTGTGAGGAGTGTGGTGTGTTCTCCCTGTGTCTGCATAGGTTTCCTCCAGGTGACTGTCTGTGAGGAGTGTGGTCTGTTCTCCCTGTATCTGCATAGGTTTCCTGCGGGTGACTGTCCGTGAGTAGTGTGGTGTGTTCTCCCTGTGTCTGCATAGGTTTCCTCCGGGTGACTGTCCGTGAGGAGTGTGGTGTGTTCTCTCTGTGTCTGCGTGGGTTTCCTCCAGGTGACTGTCTGTGAGGAGTGTGGTGTGTTCTCTCTGTGTCTGTGAGGAGTGTGGTGTGTTCTTCCTGTGTCTGCGTGGGTTTCTTCCAGGTGACTGTCTGTGAGGAGTGTGGTGTGTTCTCTCTGTGTCTGCATAAGTTTCCTCCGGGTGACTGTCAGTGAGGAGTGTGGTGTGTTCTCTCTGTGTCTGCGTGGGTTTCCTCCGGGTGACTGTCTGTGAGGAGTGTGGTGTGTTCTTTCTGTGTCTGCGTCTGCGTGGGTTTCTTCCAGGTGACTGTCTGTGAGGAGTGTGGTGTGTTCTCTCTGTGTCTGCATAGGTTTCCTACGGGTGACGTGTTCTCCCTGTGTCTGCATAAGTTTCCTCCGGGTGACTGTCGGTGAGGAGTGTGGTGTGTTCTCTCTGTGTTTGCCTGGGTTTCCTACGGGTGACTTTGAGGAGTGTTGTGTGTTCTCCCTGTGTCTGCATAGGTTTCCTCCGGGTGACTGTCTGTGAGGAGTGTGGTGTGTTCTTTCTGTGTCTGCGTGGGTTTCTTCCAGGTGACTGTCTGTGAGGAGTGTGGTGTGTTCTCCCTGTGTCTGCATAGGTTTCCTCCAGGTGACTGTCGGTGAAGAGTGTGGTGTGTTCTCCCTGTGTCTGCATAGGTTTCCTCCGGGTGACTGTCTGTGAGGAGTGTGGTGTGTTCTCCCTGTGTCTGCGTGGGTTTCCTCTGGGTGACTGTCCGTGAGGAGTGTGGTGTGTTCTCCCTGTGTCTGCATAAGTTTCCTCCGGGTGACTGTCGTTGAGGAGTGTGGTGTGTTCTTCCTGTGTCTGCGTGGGTTACTTCCAGGTGACTGTCTGTGAGGAGTGTGGTGAGTTCTCCCTGTGTCTGTGTGGGTTTCCTCCGGGTGACTGTCCATGAGGAGTGTGGTGTGTTCTCCCTGTGTCTGCGTGGGTTTCCTCCAGGTGACTGTCTGTGAGGAGTGTGGTGAGTTCTCCCTGTGTCTGTGTGGGTTTCCTCCGGGTGACTGTCCGTGAAAAGTGTGGTGTGTTCTCTCTGTGTCTGCATAGGTTTCCTATGGGTGACTGTGAGGAGTGTGGTGTGTTCTCCCTGTGTCTGCGTGGGTTTCCTCCAGGTGACTGTCTGTGAGGAGTGTGGTGTGTTCTCCCTGTGTCTGCGTGGGTTTCCTCCAGGTGACTGTCTGTGAGGAGTGTGGTGTGTTCTCTCTGTGTCTGCATGGGTTTTCTCTGGGTGCTCCGGTTCCCTCCCACACTCCAAAAACACACGTTGGTAGGTAAATTGGCCACTCAAAAATGTAGGTCTGAGTGTGTGAGGGAATATGTGTACCTAACTGCTGAAATGTACATTGCATGTTGTAGCGCTAGTCCCAATGCCACGATAAATAGTGAGGGTTGTGTAAAAACTTGCAAATGGTTTACAACACGTTAGCCCTACCCACTATTGAAGTTATACACAGAAATGTATCATAATATTTATTTGTGTTAAACATGTTTAAAATAAACTTCGAAACAAACGATAAAGTCCACAGACATCCCGGCGCTCCAGGGTGAACTCCGGGAGCCAGTTTTGTGGACATTGGTGTGGATTCAGCATCTCTCAAACACTTTGTAGAGGTCTGGCAGGTTGGCGATCTGCAGGACAGTGCCGTCCTCGCTGAAGTGCGCCGGAGGACTCAGGAGAGACCGCAATGCTTTAAAAATTACATGCTCAACTTTCCACTCCCAACTCGGCTCCACCTCCTGCAGGAAAACACAGGTGGGTCAACACCACAAAGGCATCGTGCAAATGAACTTCTGCCCAAATGTTAATCAGAATGTCCAGTACCCTACAAAACCAAGTTTCCCTCAGCGCCGTACTTCAACATCTGGAACAATTAGAGGCTTAGGTTTGACTGTTTTTGTGGATCACAGCTCTGCATTAAACAAAATCTTCCTCTGTTCCACAAAATGTCAGCTAAATTACAACAGACATCGTACGTCCAGAGAAATCTCAGCGAAGTTAACTTTTACAGTAATTACTGGTATCCTACCTTAGCCCCATTTAAAGTGTTCTCACTCAAGGCCTCGATGATTTAACAAATTAAAAGGATGGATATCAATTTATTATCTGCACTGCTCTAACAACACTGCCCTAGTGTTAGACACGGTGAGCTCATCTCTCCCGCCGCACAGGTGCCGAATCAGCAGAGACTTAACAAACTGAACGACTCATTTCACTCTGCCTCTGACCGAATGACCTACAGAACTAAAACACCCTTTGTCCCAAATCCCTTGTTACACTGAAATCAGTAGCACACCTCTCTCTGCAAGTGCAATAATATTTAACATGCGCAAGGAATACTGCACATAAGTGTTCTTCTCTGTACGTGTCCAATGTTGGCGTCTGATGATTGCATTTATTAAGAGTTCTGCTTTTATTTTGACAGTGAATTGAATTTCGTTGTGTAAACACAATGACTCAAAGGAATCGATGTAAACTGGTGAATTACATCAATATTAGCTTCATAAAACAGACCTATTTAACATGGAACTAAACTTTTGAAAGTGACGAATGTGAATAAGAAACAAAGGTCTGTGTCCTAAATGACGTTTACGGTGGTAATGGCAAGTAAAACCTGGTGGGCGTTCCTTCTCTTTACACCTTTGTAGGTAGATGTTTTAGTGAAAGGATGAAACGCTTTACTGTAAATGGGTTGATTGTGGATAGTTTGTTTTAGCTCGTCCTGCGCTCGTTCGTATAGGTTTAATTTTCTTCAAACTGGCAACCTGCATGAGCTTTGTGTCTGGGGTGGAGTGGAGGGGGCAGATGGCTCCATCAAAGCCGCTAAACTCAGAGAAGAGGCGTGTCCACGGACTTGCAGTGAATGCCAGAGGAGTTACACGTTCGATGCTAAAGTACAGGTGAACCAGGGGTAGTTTACCTGGGGGTCTGTTGCCTCCGTCTCCAGCGTGTACTGTTTTCTGATGGAGTAGAAGTGACTGCACTCTTTGCTGAAATCCCGGAAACACTCCCTCTCGTTGTCCCAGTTCACCTGAACGACCCACAGGAACAAGGAACTGAACGCTCACATTCATCCATTCCCTTCATCATCCATTCACTTTTAGAAAAATCATGACACAAACCTCAGTGGCTAATCTCAGGATGAAGAGGGGCAGCCCTTCCATGGCAGGGGTGTAGTTATCGATCAGAAGAGGGAGAGCTGTCAGGTTTCCTTCCTACAGACAAGTCACAGACAGGTTCCGTTCAGCGACGGCCCACAACCACACAACGAACTTCAGTAACACACCCGAGTCATTCACCTATTCACGGGGGGCCCCAGGATGAAGCACATATAGAAGATGAATGAATGAATTATTGACTCTTTAAATCTTTAGACTGTACAGCCTGGGAAAGTGTGCCGGAGCGAGAGGACAGGTTTCCTCGTGTGTTACCGTTCTGAGGTATAATCAGAATAAAATCCCACGCACTAAGGTTCTACTCAGCAGCAAGACCCCAGAACTGGCACCAGGGGTGGTGAGGTGTTAGAGACGGAAAAAGTTATGTGATGTCAAGACCTCTGAGGTCCTCCAATTAGATTTGCGAACCAGTGACGGATTCTCCTCCCTCAGTCCATCAAGACCAATCAGGCCTCTAACACCTCCAAGGCGTTGGTCATCAGCGCTCTGTTAAAACCACTTCAAAAGTCAGTTGGTTGAGTGGCAGAGGGGAGTAAGAAGCAGAAATGGAATGAAAAAGTGTGAATCTACTTTCTGTCAGAGCCATTACCACATCACTACAGCCGTGTCTCCGACCAAAGCCCTGGGAAGAAGAGAAATAGCAGAATGCCGCTGCTGTGCTTTGACCAGACCAGTGGCTCCAGAAAGTTCTGTGATCAACATGTCTGAGAAGTCCTATGGTCACACCGTCCCAAAGCCATCTCCAGGAAGAACTAAAGGTCACATGGTTCATTTTGTATCTCAGAGGTTTGTGTCGAGTGTATTCCTGTATGTTCTCTCTGTGACGAGGGATAAAGGATCCCACATTGGAGCATAATAAGAAGAAAATACAGTTATCCTAAGGTTCTCGTTTCCCTGTCAAATGAGCATCAAATTCAGCATTTTTAGTTTTAGTATCTGTGATCTGCACTATGTTGGGACTATTGTGCTGCTACGGTGAATAGGTCCCCAGTACGGTGCCTACTCTGTGCTGTGACAACAGCTCCAGTCCATGAATTTTCTCGAGTCTTACTCTCTCTCCGAGTGATTTTCTGTCGCCTCTACACCACAGACTGCTATTTCAGAAGGTTCAAGACTAACCTCATTGATCTCCACTGAGAAATAATCCTCCAACATCTCTGCCTTCTTCTTCAGGAAGTCCACAATGTACTGAGCCAGTCCTTCTTTAGGACCGTCCTCCTCCGTCCAGCCGCTGTCCATGGAGTCCAGTGCCAGCATCGCTAAGTCATAAAGAGGAGCCGGACTCTACAACACACATCCATCAATCCTAATATCATCAATAACATCAACAAAATAAAAGAAATTATTTATCATTATATTTAGTGCCCTTCCAGACATTGGAGAATGCTTTACAATCAACAACGCCACTGTATCAGACGCTAGAAACCCAGCATAGAGTGACGATCCATATCTAGGTATACACACATTCACTCATCATCATCATCAACAACAACTGATTTGTGCTTCCTGATTGTAAGAAACTGAGATCTCTCCTGTAAATAATAAACGACACCAAGGTGTCCAATTAACCAGCAGCAATATTACACATGTGGCTTTCTGCAGTGAAATACGGCCAGATTAAAGATGCTGAGTGAGGAAGAGGAGTGCGGCAAATGAGCAGAACATGGAACTTGGCACAAAATTTCAACAACAGCTGCTCCATTTACTTTCTTCTTGAGCCGACGACTATTGGTGCAAACGATGAAGAAGCTGGTTTCTGAAGTACAGAGCTACATTGACTTTGGTTTGTACCCAAACATTTACAACCTGTTCTGACCAGTCCAGAGCCTTGGAGTGAAATATTTCCTGACCGTCTATATCAGTCAGCTCTGACCACAGTGAGGGTCAGCCCAGTCATCAGAGTTAATGAATATCACAAGGACAATATGCATTACATAAAGAAAGAAAAACTGCAGAGGGCCACTTACTGAGAGCCGCAGGACACCAAAGTTCCCGAAATCGTAGATGAGTATCTGGTAAAACAGCTCCTGGCTGAAAAAAAAAAATAGAAGCATCTTTCCTCAATCCACCATCGGCGCTTCAGACAAAGCCCCAGAACCACTTCATTCCGTATTAAATTAACCATAGATGGGTGTGAACGTGTGTGTGTGAGTATTTGGACTGTGTGTATGTAGTTAGTGTGACTGTGAGACTGTGTGAGTGAGAGGCTATCTGAGTGTGTGAGAGACTGTGTTAGTGTGTGAGAGCGTGACTGTGTTAGTGTGTGGGTGAAAGTGTGACGGTGTGAGTGATCCCCTGAGAAAGGCTTGGCATCTAACAAGATGAACAGATTCAGACAGTGAATGAATGACTGAAAACAAACACAGCGTCAGGGTGGAACCGTCCGCTGTTATTGGTCAAAGCTGGAGGCGGAGTCTGACCTGAGCCTGGTTGTGTTGAGCAGGTAGAGTTTGGTGTGATGTTGGACTAAAGTCCACTGAGGATTCACACATCCAACAAATGAATGGTTCTGCAACATCTCCTGGAGACCTGATCAGGGCACAGAACACAGACTGTTAGAGCCACACAGAGTGACAGAAACTGTGATCAATCTGCATTCATTCATTCACACAGTCCACTACTCCTCTGCTCCCAGAGACAGAACTAAAGGAGTGAAAAGGTCTAAAAAGTCGCTAAAACTAGCAGCAAATCTTTAAGGGAGGGCGAGATAACAAAGTGCTTCGGGCGCACACTGCCCCCCTGTGGCACTCGTTGGAAATACCGCTCTTATTTAAAAAAACTGTTTCTTAAAGGACTGTGCTAATTATATGGGAATTGTACTGTTTTTTTAATAACAAAGTAATGAGATACGTCCTAGTATCAGTACCACACCCCCACAGAGCAGGTGTGATGTGGTGGTGGATCATTCTCAGCGCTGCAGTGACACTGACGTGGTGGTGGTGTGTTAGTGTGTGTTGTGCTGGTGTAGAGTGGATCAGACACAGCAGTGCTGCTGGAGTTTTTAAACCACCTGAGCCCAGGAATCTCAGCCGACACAACGACTCCAAATATACCAATGAAATTATTGATTATTAACAGTAATGACGGCCTGTGTGTGGAACCAGAGGAACTCTGATGATTAATAAACACTGATCTGACCTCTGTGAGTGTGTTGCGTGATCTCATTGCGAAGCTCCTTCACGCTGGTCAGTCTGATCACTCGCCTCCGGGGGGCACAGGCCGCTGTCAGGTCGTCTCGGTCCTCAACAACATGAGGCCTTTTCCTACAACACAATCAACACAGACACAATGGTCCAGTTCCATACAATATGAGAACAGTCCTTGCTCATGTTGTAGAGGCCCTCAATAATGCCCTCAACAGTACAGATATACAACATGGCCTTCATCCTAACTCTCCCTGTTACAGAGCTGATCTCAGAACAACGGTGAAGTCCAGATCAATGGTTTCATGAATCAAAGCCTCACCTGGGTGGTGTCTCTGACTGGACGTGTTCCCCTTCGATCTGGGAATCTGACGGAGCACTGGGTTCCAGATCCTCCACTGCATCCAGCATTTCTGAATCATCCACTTCCACAGAAGCCTGGGCTGGAGCCAGCGGAGCAGGGGTCTCGGGTAAAGAAGATTTACTCACTGGCTGCAGAAAAGCATCCAGTTTCTGGGCCTTACTGTCAGTTCGGACCATCTGATGAGCATAGACTCGCTCACTGGGCTCCGCTGAGGACACACTCTGAGCTTTGACATCACTTACAGAGGCAGACAGCCCCGGGAGTAAAGTCTATGGGGAGAAAAAGCAGTCCGGTTAGACACACACACACACAGACAGAAACCCAATCGCTACATAAACGTGCTGCAGCGGGGGTCACTCAGTAACCGCTGGAGACATAACGGAGGTCTCTGATACGGTCAGAGACTCAGACAGAGCTGGCCAGTGAAAGTGGATATGAAGTGAACACTGCACCTGTGTGAAATATGTGCGTGAAGAGTTGGAGCCCAGGAGTTTACTCTCGATGTGTTTCTGAATGCTCTCGATGATGCAGTCTTCGTGGAGGAAGTGCACTTCGTGTTTGGTCGGGTGCACGTTCACATCGATGTTATGAGGAGCTATTTCCAGACTTAAAAAAAAAAAAAAAGGAACCAGTTATAAAACAGTTGGATATCATCCATAAATCACAGAACTCCAGATACAGCATTTAGAGGAGTGTGTTACTTCTCCACGTCCTCACAAACGTATCATTGTCACAAAACAATATAAAACACCAGAGATAAAGAGGCACCTGAGATAAAGGAAGGGGTGTGTGTTTTTGGGAAGGTAGGCAGTGTAGACCGTCTCTATGGCTTTCTTCAAGGCGCTGGATTCCACCAAACGATCTAAAACAAACAATGAAATAAACGTCAATGCTCATTTACATAACAATAAAAGCCTGGAGCCTTTATCGCTGCCACTGACTCTAAAACACAGGGAAGACTCACGGTTTATGAAGAGAATGAGGACACACTTCTTTACGGAGTAGTTTGCATTGGAAATGTATCCCTGCAGTTTAAATGCGAGCTTCTGATCTTCACATCCCACTTCAATCATTTCTCTGTAAATAAGCAAAGAGTTTTAGGAGATGTTTACCCTCTATTTAATACATTAAACACACACACACTCCTGTGGTCTCCACCGCGCTCAGAAGGGTGACTGATCCACAGATGATTTAAAGTGTAGACTCTTACAGTAACCACAGAGGGTCTTGGAACAAATCGCCCAGATACTGAGGGGACGAGTGTGCATGGGGTACCTTTCCTCCTCTGGTCAAGCTACCTACAGATTACATAGGTCTGCTGCTCATGTGTAGTGGTACAGTCATAGCAGTGATAGTGGGTGATGTAAGGAATGATGACTGTAATAATAATATTAATAATACAAGTAACAGTAAGGAGTCCAGGAAAACTTCAGTGGAGGGTGGGCACTGTAATAAACCATGAAACTAACCACAACAAGATAAAAAGTAAAAAACCTCAGAACTCGGGTCAGAACATTATTGATTCATGTGAGAACTGCTGATGTAACAATGATATATAATCACACCGCTCTCTGATCAAATCAAAGTTATAGAAACTGGAATATGACCAAAAGTAAGACTGTAGTAAAAGGACTTTGATGTACCTGCTCACTGCGACTCCAAACACCACTCGGATGTTGTCCAAAACCGAAGCATTGGGGAGAGTCTTCACGTCTGCGACCATCTCTCCTTGCTAAAACAAAATAAATCTTCGTATTCCCTACAACACGCTCCATTTCAGAAATCAATCCCACACAGAGAGAAGTGCTCACCTTTTTCACAGTGAAGCTCTTCCCCGAGTTGTGTATTGCGTACCTGAAAGTCATAAACAGTTCGTCTTGAAATGCTCGAGACATCCTCTTAAACGTTTGTAAAATTACAAAAGGACACACCTGCTCACCACCTCCACGATCCGAGAGTATTCTTCACTGGGGCTTTTCAGCGCTTTTCTTCGAGTGGGGACGTTATAGAAAAGATCTTCTACCTTTGAACAGAACCAAATCATTGTTAAAAAAATGAGGTCAAGTGATTCTAATTTTAACAATGAAAACAGTAATCAGCGGCGCTTCTAGTTTCACTTAAACCATCCTCAAAGTCTCAAAGAGTGTGAATCAGGACGGGGTCCAGGAAAGACTGTTGGCAGAGCAGCCAGAGCTCTGGGAGGCTGTACACAGTCGAGTTCTGGTAGGCACATGGCTCACCGTTTTATGACACAACTACCTGAAGGCCTGGCAAAGAGAGACCAAAGCCATTTCCCAGGAAAACACAAGACTTAATGCTGTCCATTTATCCTTGATAGCTTTGGCTGCTAAAGCTGTGTGAGACCTCCCTAACAACAGAACAGAGGATGGATCAGAAAGCCAACAGCTACATCTGTAAATTGCTTGGTCTACGTCGCTGTCAGCGTTGCAGGGTTCAGAAATAACAAACTCCAGTTTCCACTGAAGTCACTGAGCCTAAGCTACAAGCTGGAGAAAGTGAGACTCTTATCTGAGCTGAGACACTCAACCCATCCAGTTATACAACAAACTCAAGCTGATCAGGGCACAGACTGAGGACTGAACAGGCAGTCGACCGGGCAGTCGATCAGCCATCTGCATCATCAGCTTGGTGAGGCAGGACTGGGGTGGGGGCCAACTCCCAAGATGGGGTCAAAAGAAAGAATGAAAGGAAAGGATTGACAAAACACTAAATATCAGAGACATAAGCCAGAGGAAGAATGCGAAAGCTCAGTTTATTGAATGATATTTACTGAGATAAGTGTCCCTTGGTTTCCAGCACAAGGTTTTGGTGGAGCTTTGAGCTTCCCGTCACAGTACATGGCCCTGTGAATGACAATAAACAATAATAATACAAACATACAAAATAACAAATCATATTTCCTGGATAATGAACTGGGTGCACAATGTTATACATCCATTAAAATGTTCTATTTCCCCCTATTCACAGGTTCCCCTCCAGTCACACAACAATGAAGGAGCTTGAGATTCCTCAGAGAACAAAAGCTCCACCGCATTTTTCCAAATAGTAGAGAACACTAACTACACAGTGTGTAATGTCAGCTAACAGAGAATACTAGCACAGTGGTGAATAAAAGATATTCTGGAAGAAGCACTCTCTGGCTTCAAGTGTCTCAGAGGAAGCTCCTACACCCTCAGAGGGAACTGGGAATGACTACATTAAGAGAGAATACTTGTAAATATGACTGAGAGAAAGAGAGAAAAGAATTAAAGCAAGATAAAGTGTCTGATATCCACAGTTAGAAAATACAGACTCTCACCTGTAAGCACACTTTCCATCAGCCGTTTTTGTGGTGATCGTGACATGGGCGACATGACTGATGCTGGCAAGAGCCTTTCAAACAGACGAGAAAACATAAAAAGGACAATACATGATTCCTGCAAAGGGGATCAGACCTTAATAACCTATCAGGGTCAGATCTGAATAACATCAGGATCAGATCTTTATAATCTATCAGGATCAGATCTGAATAACCTATCAGGATCAGATCTTTATAATCTATCAAGTTCAGATCTGAATAACCTATCAGGATCAGATCTTTATTATCTATCAGGATCAGATCTGAATCATCTATCAGGG
This sequence comes from Hoplias malabaricus, assembly GCF_029633855.1. NCBI lineage: Eukaryota > Metazoa > Chordata > Actinopteri > Characiformes > Erythrinidae > Hoplias > Hoplias malabaricus. The sequence goes on along the minus strand of NC_089807.1, from coordinate 8,643,435 downwards.
TCATATCTGTATAAACTATCAGGGATTTGTCTGATGCTAGTTTTTCAGGCGGATATGTAGAAATTCTTCTAAAACCTTCCGCAGGTCGAGGAACTCATGACTGAACCATACCTCTCCTCTGAAGCCGTAAGTGGAAATCGATGTGAGATCCTCAAACGTCTGAAGCTTGCTCGTTGTAAACCGCTCACAAACAATATCCATGTCTTCTTTCTGATAAGGAATAAAAAAATCAAAACATAGAAGGTTTTTTTTGTGCGTGTAACTGAGGCTTTGCAACAAAAAATGATTTTTTTTATTTCTGTAAAAAAAAAAAAAAGTTGTTTGATGCCATTTATTTAAAATAAGCTTTTCTTCTGTATTTTCAACTTTGTTCTTTCTTTTATTTTACTTACTTCTACCTGCTGAGACTGGATGAGAGAGCAGTGATTTTGCAAGTGTTTCAAACACATAAGTCATAAACATGTTCAAACCTGAAGAGGCTACTTTAAAAAGCTTATTTTATTACATAGTGGCAGTGATCCGACGGTCTCCTGATCTTCTAAAACTTACCCTAATTCCAGTGCCATTGTCCAGAATCTGGATCAGTTTTAATCCTCCCTCCTTTACCGTGACCTGGATGCTGGTGGACTTGGCGTCCAAACTGCAGACGCAATATTCAAGATTTCAGTAAAAGGCCAATCATTTATACCAATGCTGTGATTTATTTACAGTACATTTATCTTATAGTTTCTGAAAAGACAATTAAAGAAAAGTGCCCTAAACACAGAACCTGCAGTGCACAGGGCATTGCTTTCCGATAGTTTACAGATAAACATCTGTGCACATCTGCTGATACTGATACATAAACTTTTAATCATTTATATGAGCGTTCCTATGCCACAGGGGTCTAGGGTTAGGGTCTGCACTGTTAAGTCCAGTGTTAAGAAAAAGCCCAATGTGATATTAGAAGACACAGCTCAGTAAGAATGTTTCTGTCAAACTCTTACCAGTTCTCGATCATTTCTTTGATGGCATTTGAAGGCCGTTGTATGACTTCTCCAGCTGCGATGCGGTTCACCACAGTTTCATCAAGTCTCCGAATGACTCCTGCCATCGCCTCAAAACGTCAGAGCATCCACACAGTCCCTGACTTCAATCAAAGCAAACTTCTACACCAACAGCTCCTGAAAACACAGTAAACACAGCTCCAGTAAAACACAGCTCTTGAAAACACAGCTCCTGAAAACACAGCTCCTGAAAACACAGCTCCAGTAAAACACAGCTCCAGTAAAAACAGAGCCAGTAAAAACAGCTCCTGAAAACACAGCTCCAGTAAACACAGTAAAACACAGCTCCAGTAAAAACAGCTCCAGTAAAACACGGCTCAAGTAAAACACAACTGCAGTAAAACACAGCTCCAGTTAAGCACAGCTCCAGTAAAACACAGCTCCAGTAAAACACAGCTCCAGTGAAACACAGCTCCAGTGAAACACAGCTCCAGTAAAAAAAAAAAAAAAAAAAAAACACAGCTCCAGTAAAACACAGCTCCAGTAAAACACAGCTCCAGTGAAACACAGCTCCAGTAAAAAAAAAAAAAAAAAAAACACAGCTCCAGTAAAACACAGCTCCAGTAAAAAAAAAAAAAAAAAAAAACACAGCTCCAGTAAAAAAAAAAAAAAACAGCTCCAGTAAAAACAGCTCCAGTAAAACACGGCTCAAGTAAAACACAACTGCAGTAAAACACAGCTCCAGTAAAACACAGCTCCAGTGAAACACAGCTCCAGTGAAACACAGCTCCAGTGAAACACAGCCCTAGTGAAACACAGCTCTAGTAAAAAAAACAAAAAAAAAACACAGCTCTAGTAAAACACAGCTCCAGTAAAAAAAAAAAAAAAAAAAACACAGCTCCAGTAAAAACAGCTCCAGTAAAACACAGCTCCAGTTAAGCACAGCTCCAGTAAACACAGTAAAACACGTCTCCAGTAAAACACGCCTCCAGTAAAACACGCCTCCAGTAAAACACGCCTCCAGTAAAACACAGCTCCAGTAAAAAACAGCTCTGAAAACACGGCTCCAGTAAAACACAGCTCTAGTAATACACAGCTCATGTAAATAAAAAAAACACAGCTCCAGTAAAAAAAAAACAAAAAAAAACAGCTTGAGTAAAACACAGCTTGAGTAAAACAAGGCTCCAGCGAAACAAAACTCGAAAAAAACAGCTCCAGTAAAACCCAGCAAAACAAAACTCCAATAAAACACAGCTCCAGTAGACACAGTAACACACGGCTCCAGTAAAACACGGCTCCAGTAAAACACGACTCCCAAAAACAAGACTACAGGAAAACACGGCTCCAGGAAAACACAGTAAAACACAGTCCCAGTAAAACACAGCACAACAAAACTCCAATAAAACACAACTCCAGTAAAACACAGCTCCAGTAAACACAGAACAACACAGCTCCAGTAAAACACAGCACAACAAAGCTCCAAAAACCAAGCTCCCAAAAACACAGCTCCAGTGAAACACAGCTCCTGAAAACACGGTTTCAGTAAAACACAGCTCTATTAAAACACAGCCCTTGTAAAACACAGCTCCAGTAAAACACAGCCCTAGTGAAACACAGCCCTAGTAAAACACAGCTCCAGTAAAACACAGCACAACAAAACTCCAGTAACCAAGCTCCAAAAAACACAGCTCCAGTGAAACACAGCTCCTGAAAACACAGCTCCAGTAAACACAGTAAAACACAGCTCCAGTAAAAACAGCTCCAGTAAAACACGGCTCAAGTAAAACACAACTGCAGTAAAACACAGCTCCAGTTAAGCACAGCTCCAGTAAAACACAGCTCCAGTAAAACACAGCCCTAGTGAAACACAGCTCTAGTGAAACACAGCTCTAGTAAAACACAGCTCCAGTAAAAAAAAAAAAAACAGCTCCAGTAAAAACAGCTCCAGTAAAACACGGCTCAAGTAAAACACAACTGCAGTAAAACACAGCTCCAGTTAAGCACAGCTCCAGTAAAACACAGCTCCAGTAAACACAGTAAAACACGTCTCCAGTAAAACACGCCTCCAGTAAAACACGCCTCCAGTAAAACACAGTAGAACACAGCTCCAGTAAAACACGGCTCCAGTAAAACACGGCTCCAGTAAAACACAGTAGAACACAGCACTAGTAAAACACAGCTCCTGAAAACACAGCTCCAGTAAAACCCAGCAAAACAAAACTCCAAAAAAACACAGCTCCAGTAAAACACGGCTCCCAAAAACAAGACTACAGGAAAACACGGCTCCAGTAAACACAGAACAACACATCTCCAGTAAAACACAGCACAACAAAACTCCAGTAACCAAGCTCCAAAAAACACAGCTCCAGTGAAACACAGCTCCTGAAAACACAGCTCCAGTAAACACAGTAAAACACAGCTCCAGTAAACACAGTAAAACACAGCTCCAGTAAAAACAGCTCCAGTAAAACACGGCTCAAGTAAAACACAACTGCAGTAAAACACAGCTCCAGTTAAGCACAGCTCCAGTAAAACACAGCTCCAGTAAAACACAGCTCTAGTGAAACACAGCTCCAGTAAAACACAGCTCCAGTAAAACACAGCTCCAGTAAAACACAGCTCTAGTAAAACACAGCTCCAGTAAAAAAAAAAAAAAAACACAGCTCCAGTAAAAAAAAAAAAAAAAACACAGCTCCAGTAAAAAAAAAAAAAAAACAGCTCCAGTAAAAACAGCTCCAGTAAAACACGGCTCAAGTAAAACACAACTGCAGTAAAACACAGCTCCAGTTAAGCACAGCTCCAGTAAAACACAGCTCCAGTAAAACACAGCCCTAGTGAAACACAGCTCTAGTAAAACACAGCTCCAGTAAAAAAAAAAAAAACAGCTCCAGTAAAAACAGCTCCAGTAAAACACGGCTCAAGTAAAACACGCCTCCAGTAAAACACAACTCCAGTAAACACAGTAAAACACAGCTCCAGTAAAACACAGCTCCAGCAAAACACAGCTCCAGCAAAACACAGCTCCAGCAAAACACAGCTCCAGCAAAACACAGCTCCAGTAAACACAGCTCCCGAAAACACAGCTCCCGAAAACACAGCTCCCGAAAACACAACTCCAGTAAACACAGTAAAACACAGCTCCAGTAAAACACAGCTAAAGTAAAACACAGCTAAAGTAAAACACAGCTCCAGTAAAACTCAATGCCAACAAAACACAGCTCCAGCAAAACACAGCTCCAGAAAACATGACTCCAGTGAACACAACTCCTGAAAACACAGCTCCAGTAAAAAACAGCTCCTGAAAACACGGCTCCAGTAAAAAACAGTAAAACACAGCTCCAATGAAACACAGCAAAACACAAGTCTATTAACCAAGCTCCAGTAAACACAGCTCCCGAAAACACAGCTCCCGAAAACACAAATCCAGTAAACACAGTAAAACACAGCTCCAGTAAAACACAGCTAAAGTAAAACGCAACTCCAGTAAAACACAGCTAAAGTAAAACGCAACTCCAGTAAAACACATCTCCAGTAAAACACAGCTAAAGTAAAACACAGCTAAAGTAAAACACAACGCCAGTAAAACACGCCTCCAGTAGAACACGCCTCCAGTAGAACACGCCTCCAGTAAAACACGCCTCCAGTAAAACACAACTCCTGAAAACGAAGCTCCAGTAACACACGGCTCCAGTTACACACGGCTCCAGTAAAACACACGGCTCCAGTAAAACACAGTAAAACACATCTCCAGTAAAGCACAGCTCCAGTAAAGCACAGCTCCAGTAAAACACAGCTCCAGTAAAACACAGTAAAACACAGCTCTAGTAAAACACAGCTCCAGTAAAACACAGTAAAACACAGCTCCAGTGAAACACAGCTCCAGTGAAACACAGTAAAACACAGTAAAACACAGCTCCAGTGAAACACAGCTCCAGTAAAAACACAGTGAAACACAGCTCCAGTGAAACACAGCTCCAGTGAAACACAGCTCCAGTAAAGCACAGCTCCAGTAAAACACAGCTCCAGTAAAACACAGTAAAACACAGCTCTAGTAAAACACAGCTCCAGTAAAACACAGTAAAACACAGCTCCAGTGAAACACAGCTCCAGTAAAAACACAGTGAAACACAGCTCCAGTGAAACACAGCTCCAGTAAAACACAGCTCCAGTAAAACACAGCTCCAGTAAAACACAGCTCCAGTAAAACACAGTAAAACACAGTAAAACACAGCTCTAGTAAAACACAGCTCTAGTAAAACACAGCTCCAGTAAAACACAGTGAAACACAGCTCCAGTGAAACACAGCTCCAGTGAAACACGGCTCCAGTAAAACACGGCTCCAGTAAAAAAACAACGGCAGTAAAAAAACAACGCCAGTAAAAAAGCAACGCCAGTAAAACACAACGGCAGTAAAACACAACGCCAGTAAAACACAACTCCTGAAAACGAAGCTCCAGTAACACACGGCTCCAGTAAAACACGGCTCCAGTAAAACACGGCTCCAGTAAAAAAACAACGCCAGTAAAAAAACAACGCCAGTAAAAAAAACGCCAGTAAAAAACAACGCCAGTAAAACACAACGCCAGTAAAACACAACGCCAGTAAAACACAACTCCTGAAAACGAAGCTACAGTAACACACGGCTCCAGTAACACACGGCTCCAGTAAAACACAGTAAAATACAGCTCCAGTAAAACACAGCTCCAGTAAAACACAGTAAAACACAGCTCTAGTAAAACACATCTCCAGTAAAACACAGTAAAACACAGCCATCGTAAAACACAGCTCCAGTGAAACACAGCTCCAGTGAAACACAGCTCCAGTAAAACACGGCTCCAGTAAAACACGGCTCCAGTAAAACACGGCTCCAGTAAAACACGGCTCCTGAAAACACGGCTCCTGAAAACACGGCTCCTGAAAACACGGCTCCTGAAAACACGGCTCCTGAAAACACAGTAAAACACAGCTCCAGTTAAACACAGCTCCAGCTAAACACAGCTCCAGCTAAACACAGCTCCAGCTAAACACAGCTCCAGCTAAACACAGTAAAACACAGCTCCAGTAGACACAATGAAACGCGGCTCCAGTAAAACACAGCTCCTGAAAACACGGCTCTAGTAAAACACAGCTCTAGTAAAACACAGCTCTAGTAAAACACAGCTCCAGTAGACACAATGAAACGCGGCTCCAGTAAAACACAGCTCCTGAAAACACGGCTCTAGTAAAACACAGCTCTAGTAAAACACAGCTCCAGTAGACACAATTAAACGCGGCTCCAGTAAAACGCGGCTCCCGAAAACAAGGCTCCAGTAAAACATGGCTCCCGAAAACACGGCTCCAGGAAAACACAGCTCCAGGAAAACACAGCTCCAGGAAAACACAGCCCCAGGAAAACACAGCCCCAGGAAAACACAGCCCCAGGAAAACACAGCCCCAGGAAAACACAGCCCCAGGAAAATACAGTAAAACACAGCTCCAGTAAAACACAGCTCCAGTAAAACACAGCTCCAGTAAAACACAGTAAAACACAGCTCTAGTAAAACACATCTCCAGTAAAACACAGCTCTAGTAAAACACGGCTCCAGTGAAACACGGCTCCAGTGAAACACGGCTCCAGTAAAACACACGGCTCCAGTAAAGCACAGCTCCAGTAAAGCACAGCTCCAGTAAAGCACAGCTCCAGTAAAGCACAGCTCCAGTGAAACACAGCTCCAGTGAAACACAGCTCCAGTAAAGCACAGCTCCAGTAAAGCACAGCTCCAGTAAAGCACAGCTCCAGTAAAGCACAGCTCCAGTGAAACACAGCTCCAGTGAAACACAGCTCCAGTGAAACACAGCTCCAGTGAAACACAGCTCCAGTGAAACACAGCTCCAGTAAAACACAGCTCCTGAAAACACAGCTCCTGAAAACACGGATCTAGTAAAACACGGCTCCAGTAAAACACGGCTCCAGTAAAACACGGCTCCTGAAAACGAAGCTCCAGTAACACACGGCTCCAGTAACACACGGCTCCAGTAACACACGGCTCCAGTAACACACGGCTCCAGTAACACACGGCTCCAGTAAAACACGGCTCCAGTAAAACACGGCTCCAGTAAAACACAGTAAAACACAGCTCCAGTAAAACACAGCTCCAGTAAAACACAGCCATTGTAAAACACAGCCATTGTAAAACACAGCTCTAGTGAAACACAGCTCCAGTGAAACACAGCTCCAGTGAAACACAGCTCCAGTGAAACACAGCTCCAGTGAAACACAGCTCCAGTGAAACACAGCTCCTGAAAACACAGCTCCTGAAAACACGGCTCCAGTAAAACACGGCTCCTGAAAACACGGCTCCTGAAAACACGGCTCCTGAAAACACGGCTCCTGAAAACACGGCTCCTGAAAACACAGCTCCAGTAAACACAGTTAAACACAGCTCCAGTTAAACACAGCTCCAGTTAAACACAGCTCCAGCTAAACACAGCTCCAGCTAAACACAGCTCCAGCTAAACACAGCTCCAGCTAAACACAGTAAAACACAGCTCCAGTAGACACAATGAAACGCGGCTCCAGTAAAACACAGCTCCTGAAAACACGGCTCTAGTAAAACACAGCTCTAGTAAAACACAGCTCTAGTAAAACACAGCTCCAGTAGACACAATGAAACGCGGCTCCAGTAAAACGCGGCTCCCGAAAACAAGGCTCCAGTAAAACACGGCTCCCGAAAACACGGCTCCAGAAAACACGGCTCCAGAAAACACGGCTCCAGGAAAACACGGCTCCAGGAAAACACGGCTCCAGGAAAACACGGCCCCAGGAAAACACGGCCCCAGGAAAACACGGCCCCAGGAAAACACGGCCCCAGTAAAACACAGCTCCAGTAAAACACAGCTCCAGTAAAACACAGCTCCAGTAAAACACAGCTCCCGAAAAAACAGTAAAACACAGCTCCAGTAAAAAACATCTCCAGTAAAAAACATCTCCAGTAAAACACAGCCCTAGTAAAACACAGCCCTAGTAAAACACAGCTCTAGTAAAACACAGCTCCAGTAAAACACAGCTCCAGTAAAACACAGTAAAACACAGCCATTGTAAAACACAGCTCCAGTGAAACACAGCTCCAGTGAAACACAGCTCCAGTGAAACACAGCTCCAGTGAAACACAGCTCCAGTGAAACACAGCTCCAGTAAAACACGGCTCCTGAAAACACGGCTCCTGAAAACACGGCTCCTGAAAACACGGCTCCTGAAAACACGGCTCCTGAAAACACGGCTCCTGAAAACACAGCTCCAGTAAACACAGTTAAACACAGCTCCAGTTAAACACAGCTCCAGCTAAACACAGCTCCAGCTAAACACAGCTCCAGCTAAACACAGTAAAACACAGCTCCAGTAGACACAATGAAACGCGGCTCCAGTAAAACACGGCTCTAGTAAAACACAGCTCTAGTAAAACACAGCTCTAGTAAAACACAGCTCCAGTTAAACACAGCTCCAGTTAAACACAGTAAAACACAGCTCCAGTAGACACAATGAAACGCGGCTCCAGTAAAACGCGGCTCCCAAAAACAAGGCTCCAGTAAAACACAGCTCCTGAAAACACAGCTCCAGTAAAACACAGCTCCAGTTAAACACAGCTCCAGTAGACACAATGAAACGCGGCTCCAGTAAAACGCGGCTCCCGAAAACACGGCTCCAGTAAAACACAGCTCTAGTAAAACACAGCTCTAGTAAAACACAGCTCTAGTAAAACACAGCTCCAGTTAAACACAGCTCCAGTTAAACACAGCTCCAGTTAAACACAGCTCCAGTTAAACACAGTAAAACACAGCTCCAGTAGACACAATGAAACGCGGCTCCAGTAAAACGCGGCTCCCAAAAACAAGGCTCCAGTAAAACACAGCTCCTGAAAACACAGCTCCAGTAAAACACAGCTCCAGTTAAACACAGCTCCAGTTAAACACAGCTCCAGTAGACACAATGAAACGCGGCTCCAGTAAAACGCGGCTCCCGAAAACACGGCTCCAGTAAAACACAGCTCTAGTAAAACACAGCTCCAGTTAAACACAGCTCCAGTTAAACACAGCTCCAGTTAAACACAGTAAAACACAGCTCCAGTAGACACAATGAAACGCGGCTCCAGTAAAACGCGGCTCCCGAAAACAAGACTACAGGAAAACACAGCTCTAGTAAAACACAGCTCCTGAAAACACGGCTCCAGTAAAACACAGCTCCAGTAAAACATGGCTCCAGTTAAACACAGTAAAACACAGCTCCAGTAAAACACGGCTCCCGAAAACAAGACTACAGGAAAACACAGATCCAGTAAAAAACAGCTCCAGTAAAAAACAGCTCTGAAAACACAACTCCAGAAACCTAAGTCTTTACAATTACACTGATTACGCTAGGATCCACTCTACTGTAAACAACAACATTAAATAACGTTCAATAAGATTAGATATTATTAGTTAATAAAAATCTCTGCTGTAAAATATAAATAAAGACCACATTTTTACACTCAGCTCTGCTGTCCACTCCGGTCACTCTGTAGTTCTACCATCACCCACTGTAGTCCATCTGTTGCTCTGCATACTTCCCTTTCCCCATTCTTCAATAGTTCAATGGGGCCAGCCTTGGCCTAATTGTTAGAGAACGGGCTTGGTACCAGTAGGTTGCTGGTTAGACCCAGGACCAGCAGGAACATCCACGACTGAAGTGCCCTTGAGTTAGGCACTGAACCCTCAAACGCTCCACTGGCCGCTGGGGATTTCTGCCCGCCACTTTTGAGTGTGTTCACACCCCCTAGTGCACTAGTGTGTGTGTGTGTGTGTGTTCACTGCCACAGATGGGTTAAATGTGGAAGACACATACGTTGTACAATGAGAAATAATTGCATATTATATCAGATGATCAGACCCCCCACCCCCATCATTAAAGAACATGATGAAGTGGGTAACTAAGTATGCAGAGTAACAGATTACCTAGTGTGTGATTGTAGAACAATAGTGATCATACACAGTCAGTAGAGACACAGAGGTGGTAGTACTGTTACGGTTGATAATATAATTACAATATACACTGAAGGTAAACCTGATTATAACGCCTCTATCTGCGGAAAAGTCTAAATAAAGAGGGTTTAAGAGTAAGATTTAAAACCTGCGGAGTGAATGTTAGAGAGAGGAGATTGACAATTAAAATAAAAAGCCGTAAAACCCCTCTCTTCGCTGTAGACTGAATATTAATATGAGTATAATATTTATGTTGTCGTTTACTGAGATATTAAAGCTGTAAAAGCGACGTAAATAAACTCACCGCCAAACCGAGCTCCGCCTTCCTCCCCCAGGACCCTGAGGTGACTGTGCCGAATGCCTACTGTAAATTCAGAGCCGGAGATGACAGAGCCGCCATGTTAGGTGTAGTCCAGTTGTATTTTTAACGTAGGGCTCCTTCCTATATAATAAATTAAAAATTAAACTTTACATTTTATCATTTCGTTTATTAAATAATCAACAACTATTATTAAAATAAATGCACGAATATGTAATTAATAATGTATCATATATACATGATAAAAATAATACAAGTGTATAATGTAGGTTTATTTTACTTTTGAGTCCTTCAGAGAGTATGCTCTTAATACAGCAATGTAAAAGTTTACTTACCGATTATTAATATATGCATTTTCATCATGAATATTTCCACTATTAATATTCCTTATGTTCAGGGTTGTGGTTAGAGTCAGAACACAGTCTCCCTCATCAGGTGGTTGAACAGGAAATCCAGGGACAGTGTATGGTTTAAGAGTTCGGAGAGGGGCTGTGTACTGTTCTGTAATTTTTCCTCAGAATTATTTATTTTATTATTTAATAAATTATTATAATATAATAATATATTAATATAATATAATATATATATATATATATATATATATATATAATATTATATAATAATAATTATTATTTATTTATTCAGAGTTGAGGGGTGTGTGTTTAGATCAGAGTTGAAGGGTGTGTGTGTAGTTCAGAGTTGAGGGGGTGTTTAGATCAGAGCTGAGGGGTGTGTGTAGTTCAAAGTTGAGGGGGTGTTTAGATCAGAGCTGAGGGGTGTGTGTAGTTCAAAGTTGAGGGGGTGTTTAGATCAGAGCTGAGGGGTGTGTGTGTAGGTCAGAGATGAGGGGGTGTGTGTGTAGTTCAGAGTTGAGGGGGTGTTTAGATCAGAGTTGAGGGGGGTGTGTGTAGTTCAAAGTTGAGGGGGTGTTTAGATCAGAGCTGAGGGGTGTGTGTAGTTCAAAGTTGAGGGGGTGTTTAGATCAGAGTTGAGGGGTGTGTGTGTAGGTCAGAGATGAGGGGGTGTTTAGATCAGAGCTGAGGGGTGTGTGTAGATCAGAGATGAGGGTGTGTGTAGATCAGAGCTGAGGGGTGTGTATAGGTCAGAGATGAGGGGTGTGTGTAGGTCAGAGTTGAGGGGTGTGTGTAGGTCAGAGTTGAGGGGTGTGTGTAGGTCAGAGATGAGGGGTGTGTGTGTAGATCAGAGTTGAGGGGGTGTTTAGATCAGAGCTGAGGGGTGTGTGTGTAGATCAGAGTTGAGGGGGTGTTTAGATCAGAGTTGAGGGGGGTGTGTGTAGTTCAAAGTTGAGGGGGTGTTTAGATCAGAGCTGAGGGGTGTGTGTAGGTCAGAGCTGAGGGGTGTGTGTGTAGGTCAGAGATGAGGGGGTGTTTAGATCAGAGCTGAGGGGTGTGTATAGGTCAGAGCTGAGGGGTGTGTGTGTAGGTCAGAGATGAGGGGGTGTTTAGATCAGAGCTGAGGGGTGTGTGTAGATCAGAGATGAGGGTGTGTGTAGATCAGAGCTGAGGGGTGTGTATAGGTCAGAGTTGAGGGGGTGTTTAAATCAGAGTTGAAGGGTGTGTGTAGGTCAGAGTTGAGGGGGTGTTTAAATCAGAGTTGAAGGGTGTGTGTAGATCAGAGTTGAGGGGGTGTTTAAATCAGAGTTGAGGGGTGTGTGTAGGTCAGAGTTGAGGGGTGTGTGTTGGTCAGAGATGAGGGGTGTGTGTAGGTCAGAGATGAGGGGTGTGTGTAGGTCAGAGTTGAAGGGTGTGTGTAGGTCAGAGTTGAAGGGTGTGTGTAGGTCAGAGATGAGGGGTGTGTGTAGGTCAGAGTTGAAGGGTGTGTGTAGGTCAGAGTTGAGGGGTGTGTGTAGGTCAGAGTTGAGGGGTGTGTGTAGGTCAGAGATGAGGGGTGTGTGTAGGTCAGAGTTGAGGGGTGTGTGTAGGTCAGAGATGAGGGGTGTGTGTAGGTCAGAGATGAGGGGTGTGTGTAGGTCAGAGTTGAAGGGTGTGTGTAGGTCAGAGTTGAGGGGTGTGTGTAGGTCAGAGTTGAGGGGTGTGTGTAGGTCAGAGTTGAAGGGTGTGTGTAGGTCAGAGTTGAGGGGTGTGTGTAGGTCAGAGTTGAGGGGTGTGTGTAGGTCAGAGATGAGGGGTGTGTGTAGGTCAGAGTTGAGGGGTGTGTGTAGGTCAGAGTTGAGGGGTGTGTGTAGGTCAGAGTTGAAGGGTGTGTGTAGGTCAGAGTTGAGGGATGTGTGTAGGTCAGAGTTGAAGGGTGTGTGTAGGTCAGAGTTGAGGGGTGTGTGTAGGTCAGAGTTGAAGGGTGTGTGTAGGTCAGAGATGAGGGGGGTGTGTGTAGTTCAAAGTTGAGGGGGTGTTTAGATCAGAGCTGAGGGGTGTGTGTAGTTCAGAGTTGAGGGGGTGTTTAGATCAGAGCTGAGGGGTGTGTGTAGTTCAAAGTTGAGGGGGTGTTTAGATCAGAGCTGAGGGGTGTGTGTGTAGGTCAGAGATGAGGGGGTGTTTAGATCAGAGTTGAGGGGGGTGTGTAGATCAGAGCTGAGGGGTGTGTGTAGTTCAAAGTTGAGGGGGTGTTTAGATCAGAGCTGAGGGGTGTGTGTAGTTCAAAGTTGAGGGGGTGTTTAGATCAGAGCTGAGGGGTGTGTGTGTAGGTCAGAGATGAGGGGGTGTTTAGATCAGAGCTGAGGGGTGTGTGTAGTTCAAAGTTGAGGGGGTGTTTAGATCAGAGCTGAGGGGTGTGTGTAGTTCAAAGTTGAGGGGGTGTTTAGATCAGAGCTGAGGGGTGTGTGTGTAGGTCAGAGATGAGGGGGTGTTTAGATCAGAGCTGAGGGGTGTGTGTAGATCAGAGATGAGGGTGTGTGTAGATCAGAGATGAGGGTGTGTGTAGATCAGAGCTGAGGGGTGTGTATAGGTCAGAGATGAGGGGTGTGTGTAGGTCAGAGTTGAGGGGTGTGTGTAGGTCAGAGTTGAGGGGTGTGTGTAGGTCAGAGATGAGGGGTGTGTGTAGGTCAGAGTTGAAGGGTGTGTGTAGGTCAGAGTTGAGGGGTGTGTGTAGGTCAGAGTTGAGGGGTGTGTGTAGGTCAGAGTTGAGGGATGTGTGTAGGTCAGAGTTGAAGGGTGTGTGTAGGTCAGAGTTGAGGGGTGTGTGTAGGTCAGAGATGAGGGGTGTGTGTAGGTCAGAGTTGAGGGGTGTGTGTAGGTCAGAGTTGAGGGGTGTGTGTAGGTCAGAGTTGAAGGGTGTGTGTAGGTCAGAGTTGAGGGGTGTGTGTAGGTCAGAGTTGAAGGGTGTGTGTAGGTCAGAGTTGAAGGGTGTGTGTAGGTCAGAGTTGAGGGGTGTGTGTAGGTCAGAGATGAGGGGTGTGTGTAGGTCAGAGTTGAGGGGTGTGTGTAGGTCAGAGTTGAGGGGTGTGTGTAGGTCAGAGTTGAGGGGTGTGTGTAGGTCAGAGTTGAAGGGTGTGTGTAGGTCAGAGTTGAAGGGTGTGTGTAGGTCAGAGTTGAGGGGTGTGTGTAGGTCAGAGATGAGGGGTGTGTGTAGGTCAGAGTTGAGGGGTGTGTGTAGGTCAGAGTTGAGGGGTGTGTGTAGGTCAGAGTTGAGGGGTGTGTGTAGGTCAGAGTTGAGGGATGTGTGTAGGTCAGAGTTGAGGGATGTGTGTAGGTCAGAGTTGAGGGGTGTGTGTAGGTCAGAGATGAGGGGTGTGTGTAGGTCAGAGTTGAGGGATGTGTGTAGGTCAGAGTTGAAGGGTGTGTGTAGGTCAGAGATGAGGGGGTGTTTAAATCAGAGTTGAGGGGTGTGTGTAGGTCAGAGTTGAGGGGTGTGTGTTGGTCAGAGATGAGGGGTGTGTGTAGGTCAGAGATGAGGGGTGTGTGTAGGTCAGAGTTGAAGGGTGTGTGTAGGTCAGAGTTGAAGGGTGTGTGTAGGTCAGAGTTGAGGGGTGTGTGTAGGTCAGAGTTGAAGGGTGTGTGTAGGTCAGAGTTGAGGGGTGTGTGTAGGTCAGAGATGAGGGGTGTGTGTAGGTCAGAGTTGAGGGGTGTGTGTAGGTCAGAGTTGAGGGGTGTGTGTAGGTCAGAGTTGAGGGGTGTGTGTAGGTCAGAGTTGAGGGATGTGTGTAGGTCAGAGTTGAGGGATGTGTGTAGGTCAGAGTTGAAGGGTGTGTGTAGGTCAGAGTTGAAGGGTGTGTGTAGGTCAGAGTTGAAGGGTGTGTGTAGGTCAGAGTTGAAGGGTGTGTGTAGGTCAGAGATGAGGGGTGTGTGTAGGTCAGAGTTGAGGGGTGTGTGTAGGTCAGAGATGAGGGGTGTGTGTAGGTCAGAGTTGAGGGATGTGTGTAGGTCAGAGTTGAAGGGTGTGTGTAGGTCAGAGTTGAAGGGTGTGTGTAGGTCAGAGTTGAGGGGTGTGTGTAGGTCAGAGTTGAGGGATGTGTGTAGGTCAGAGTTGAAGGGTGTGTGTAGGTCAGAGTTGAAGGGTGTGTGTAGGTCAGAGATGAGGGGTGTGTGTAGGTCAGAGTTGAGGGGTGTGTGTAGGTCAGAGATGAGGGGTGTGTGTAGGTCAGAGTTGAGGGGTGTGTGTAGGTCAGAGATGAGGGGTGTGTGTAGGTCAGAGTTGAGGGGTGTGTGTAGGTCAGAGTTGAGGGGTGTGTGTAGGTCAGAGTTGAGGGGTGTGTGTAGGTCAGAGTTGAAGGGTGTGTGTAGGTCAGAGTTGAAGGGTGTGTGTAGGTCAGAGATGAGGGGTGTGTGTAGGTCAGAGTTGAGGGGTGTGTGTAGGTCAGAGTTGAGGGGTGTGTGTAGGTCAGAGTTGAGGGGTGTGTGTAGGTCAGAGTTGAGGGATGTGTGTAGGTCAGAGTTGAAGGGTGTGTGTAGGTCAGAGTTGAAGGGTGTGTGTAGGTCAGAGTTGAAGGGTGTGTGTAGGTCAGAGTTGAGGGATGTGTGTAGGTCAGAGTTGAGGGATGTGTGTAGGTCAGAGTTGAAGGGTGTGTGTAGGTCAGAGTTGAGGGATGTGTGTAGGTCAGAGTTGAGGGATGTGTGTAGGTCAGAGTTGAAGGGTGTGTGTAGGTCAGAGTTGAAGGGTGTGTGTAGGTCAGAGATGAGGGGTGTGTGTAGGTCAGAGATGATGGGGTGTTTAGATCAGAGTTGAGGGGGTGTTTAGATCAGAGTTGAGGGGGTGTTTAGATCAGAGTTGAGGGGGTGTTTAGATCAGAGTTGAGGGGGTGTTTAGATCAGAGTTGAGGGGGTGTTTAGATCAGAGTTGAGGGGGTGTTTAGATCAGAGATGATGGGGTGTTTAGATCAGAGTTGAGGGGGTGTTTAGATCAGAGTTGAGGGGGTGTTTAGATCAGAGTTGAGTGGGTGTTTAGATCAGAGTTGAGGGGGTGTTTAGATCAGAGTTGAGGGGGTGTTTAGATCAGAGATGATGGGGTGTTTAGATCAGAGTTGAGGGGGTGTTTAGATCAGAGTTGAGGGGGTGTTTAGATCAGAGTTGAGGGGGTGTTTAGATCAGAGTTGAGGGGGTGTTTAGATCAGAGATGATGGGGTGTTTAGATCAGAGTTGAGGGGGTGTTTAGATCAGAGTTGAGTGGGTGTTTAGATCAGAGTTGAGTGGGTGAAACTGAACTGAATCTGCAGCAACAGTCTGGCCCTGCATTTTCTCCGACACAGCGGGGGCGCTAAAGTCCCGTGCAGCTGCAGCAGAAGCAGCGCTCGGCGGGAGAAAGGAACACTGTCCGAAACGTCGCGCGCGGACCGTGAAGATACAACATCAAATACTCTGCGTGGACCGTGAGGATGGAGGAGCAAAGCGAGATCAAAGACACCGCCCAGAGGCTCGAGCGGTGAGAACAATTAGCCTCGGTGCTAACGGAGTAAATAAAATAAAAGAACAGCATTCAGCCCCTCTCCGAGCTGTCCGTTCCACCTTAAATACAGCAGCGGAGACACTGCTCCACCTTAAATACAGCAGCGGAGACACTGCTCCACCTTAAATACAGCAGCGGAGACACTGCTCCACCTTAAATACAGCAGCGGAGACACTGCTCCACCTTAAATACGGCGGCGGAGACACTGCTCCACCTTAAATACAGCAGCGGAGACACTGCTCCACCTTAAATACAGCAGCGGAGACACTGCTCCACCTTAAATACGGCGGCGGAGACACTGCTCCACCTTAAATACAGCGGCGGAGACACCTTAAATGAAACAGAGAATTCCAACAAACTGATGACTTTAATTTTATTACTGTAATAAACATTGTACATATAAATAAAACATATTTACTGCAACATCAGATCCGTGAGTTACTCACCCTGGTTAAGTCAGGGTTTAAATTAATAATGTAAATGTATTTGAAGATGGAGAAAAGTCTGAATTTGTTTACAGCGATTGATTCAGCAGCAACATTCAATAGGAATTATTATTATTATTATTATTATCACTGTTACTAATATTCTTATTGAGGCAGTGAAACACAGTAGAGAAATGGTTAGATTAAAGCAGATTTATTAGAAAATGTGACACCGGTGAAACTCTGAAGAGAAACAGACCATTGATTTCTCCCTGAACCCAGGGCTCTTTCTGAAGCGCTTCTTCAGCTCAGGGCTGTTTTTGGGGCTTTTTTTCTTGTTAGAGACTGACATTCTTCAGGAGATTTTTTATTAAATCTAGAACAGGATTATATGTCCAAGAACCAAGAACAGAACATGGAAGATCAAATAAAATAAAATGGTTGAATGTTAATAACTTGTTCAGAGCTGGGGCTGTTTGATTAAAAAGTGGTGAAAAACATGTAAAGGTTTAAAACTGAAGCCTTTTTAATTAATGTAATAATTATGGGTTTATTCTGTAGGTCTCTGTGCATTGATGCAGAGGAGAAGTCCCACAGGTATGAGACACACACACACACCTTATAGCAGTCGCAAACCAGAGAATGTGCTTCTCTGTAGGTTTAGTTTTCCTTGGTGTAAACAGTTCAGGAAAAATCATCAGCTTCATTTAAAATAATGAAGAATAAGGCTACCGTGGTTTATCAGAGTTTAATAACCACACTGTATTTGTGAAATCAACGTATAACATGTTAAACAAAGTGGGTTATGTGGGTAATTTTGGTCTTTTTCAGAGTTGCTCATGTGCTTTTCACTGTAGTTTGTCAGAACTGTTCTTATTTAAACTGCAGTAAGTACATCTCAGAATGAATTAATACAGTAGGGTTAAGCTTTAATCTGATTCCATTCACATCTGATCTCCACCGTGTGCTCAGACAATTAATAACATAACATCATAATCATCAGTCAAACTATCTTCTCTGTGTGTGTGTGTGTGTACAGATATGTACAGGAAGGGAAGGAGGCGGCGCGGTCGGGGGATCTGCAGCGCTCTCTTGCTCTGTTCCGCTATGCGTTCGAGCTCCAGCCGAGTGAGAAACTGAAGAACAGAATCCAGCGCCTACAGGAAGCCATTCAAGAAGTGGAGGCATCTCTGGAGGAAGAGGAGGAGTTTATAAACGTGAACGACAGCGGTCTGATGCTGTACCGGGAACTGTACGAGAAATTGTACGAGCATCAGCGCGAAGGCGTGGCCTTTCTGTACGGCCTGCACCGGGACGGCCGGAGGGGCGGGATCCTGGCAGACGACATGGGCCTCGGGAAGACCATCCAGGTCATTTCCTTCCTCTCTGGGATGTATGACGCTGAACTGGCCAAGACCTCCCTGCTGGTCATGCCCACGTCTCTCATCAAAAACTGGGTGCAAGAGTTTTCCAAGTGGACACCGGGAATGAGAGTGAAAGAGTTTCATGGAAACAGCAAATTGGAACGGAACCGGAACCTGGAACGCATCCAGCGCAAAGGGGGAGTCATTATCACCACGTACCAAATGCTCATAAACAACTGGGAACAGCTGGCGACGTTCCAGCAGCAGGAATTCTTCTGGGATTACGTTATTCTGGATGAGGCGCATAAGATCAAAACGTCTTCCACCAAAACGTCTAAATGTGCTCGTGCCATTCCGGCGCGGCACCGCCTGCTGCTGACCGGCACCCCCGTCCAGAACAACCTGCGGGAAATGTGGGCGCTGTTTGATTTTGCATGCCAGGGAGCGCTGCTGGGCACTTCTAAAACATTTAAAACAGAATATGAAAACCCCATCACTCGCGCCAGGGAGAAAGACTCCACGCCGGGGGAGAAAGCCCTGGGTCTTAAAATCTCCCAAAGCCTGATGGCGCTCATTAAACCTCACTTCCTCCGCAGGACCAAGGCCGAGGTGCAGCAGATGAAGCAGAGCTCTAAGAGAACGAGGGAAGAAAAGAAAGAGGAAGCTGATGAAAAGGAGGATAAAGAGAACCACTGTCCGAACTCGGGTAACTCTGCGGAAATGCCGTCGCTGACCCGTAAGAACGATTTGATCGTGTGGACGTACCTGAGTCCGGTGCAGGAGGACATCTATAACCAGTTTATTTCTCTGGATCATATCAAAGCTCTTCTGATGACCACCCGCTCTCCTCTGGCCGAGCTGACCGTTCTGAAAAAGCTGTGTGATCATCCTCGCCTTCTCTCCGCTCGAGCCGTCACTCAGCTCGGCCTGGAGCAGGGTTCTGACTCCGACCCCGCGGACGAGGACGGAGGGTCGGCAGCCGGCCGCATCGACCATGTTTCGGATGAAACTCTTCTGGAAGAATCGGGAAAACTGCGATTCCTGGTGTCTCTGCTGGAGCGGCTGAGGGAGGAAAACCACCGGACGCTGGTGTTTTCGCAGTCGAGGAAAATGCTGGACATTATCGAGCGCGTGTTACGGAACAGAGCCTTCCGGATTCTGCGAGTGGACGGGACGGTGACGCAGCTGGCGGAGAGGGAGAGACGCATCGCTCAGTTCCAGACGGACAGAAGATACTCCGTCTTCCTGCTGACCACGCAGGTGGGAGGAGTCGGGATCACTCTCACCGCCGCCAACAGGGTCGTGATCTTCGACCCGAGCTGGAACCCGGCCACAGACGCCCAGGCGGTGGACCGAGCGTATCGTATCGGACAAGTGCAGAACGTTGTCATCTACCGTCTCATCACCTGCGGCACGGTGGAGGAGAAAATATACCGCAGACAGGTGGGTCAGCGTGGGCTCCCTCACAGTTAATACCATTTATAAACTGTTAATAGTCTGTCAGCAGCTCTTTGGGAGAAGTTTAGCCTCCACAGCTCTAAAACCTGCCTGTTTTGTGGTGGGTTAATGTAAGTGTGAGAGGGTGGGATACTGGATACTGTAAAACCTGAATAGAGTAAACGTTTCTGTAATTCTAGTTATGTTCCGGTTCTTTTGCAGGTGTTTAAGGACTCTTTGATCCGGCAGACGACGGGAGATAAGAAGAACCCGTTCCGATATTTCAGTAAACAGGAGCTGAAAGAGCTCTTTACGCTGGAAGACACCCGCTCCTCATCTACTCAGCTTCAGCTGCAGGAGCTTCACTCTCAGAGCCGCCGCTCCGACCCGACTCTGGACTCTCACATCGCCGAGCTGCACCAGATGCAGATGTTTGGGATTTCGGATCATGACCTAATGTTCTCCAAAGAGTCTGGTGCGGATGAGGACCGTCCTCAGGACCTGGAGTCGGACCTGTACATCCAGAACCGCGTTCAGAAAGCACAGGAGCTCGTCCAGGCAGAGTCTGAACTCCAGGGAGAGCTGACGGACAGCGTCGCCAACAGCACGGAACCCGCATGGCTTCGGCTCGCAAAGCAGCGTGAGTCAGAGGAGACCTCACACAGACAGAGAGTGAGAACAACACACACTCCCAGCCCCCCCGCTATCATCGACCTCACACAGTCCGTCTCCGATGAACTCAGTGAACCGTCCTGCGCCAACGAGGTGGAGGTTCTGAGTGAGGACGGAGAGACCGAGGTGAAGAGTGAGGGTTTGCTGTCTGGAGGAGAGATGGACTTGTCCGTTCAGGCTGGTTCTGCTGATGAAAACTCTCTCCCTCCTGCAGCTGAGGAGTGTTTTGTCCTGGAGGAAGCCAGCACTGTGGAGAAGACAGAAGGGAACATTAAAGAGGACCCTGAGGAGAAGCTGGAGTTGGGGGACAACACTGAGGAGCCTTCCTCTGATCAGAGTTTCTCCTCCAGTCTGCAGCATCAGGATAAACACACATCTGAGGAATCTGAAATGCGCTTCCAGCTTTTCTCATCGCCAAACCCCACCCCGAGCCGAGCAGATTCCTCTAATGCCCCGCTGGGGGCGACACTAAATGCATCCAGCGTCTCTGAGCAGATGGAATCCATGCAGGTGGAGTTTAACCTGCAGCTGGAGGACAGTGCAGATTTGTTCTCGGCTGGAGAAGAACAAGGGTGTGACGAAGACCTGGAGCCCTCTGTAGGAGAGGAGAAGTTCCAGCTGCAGTTGGACCTCAGCAGAGAGACGTTGCCGAGTCGAGAGATAAGTGCCTGTGGTTTTCCGCCAATGTCTCGTTCAGCTCCGTCCTCTCCACCGGACGAGTCCATCCTCCAAACTTTCAGGAGGAAGAAGAGAGCGCAGGTCATCGAGAGTGAGGAGGAGGACGAGGAGGAGGAGGAGGAGGAGAAGCAGCCCACTCCTGCGAGCAGCCCATTAGCTGAAAGCTTCATGGGCCTCGGATCTTCCACACCAAAATCTGTGAAGAGTGCCTCCCGCAGGCAAAGCACCAACACGTCAGTCGCATCAAGGAGGTCGTTTGTCGAGTCACTGCTGGAGGATCTGGAGGAGGAGGATGACATCAGTGAGGGGGTGGAGCTTAGTCAGGCTTCTGAGGCCAATGGCCTGTCTGCTGAGGAACTGGGGGAAGAGGAGGAGCCTAGTGGAGAAACACTAAACTCTGAGGGCACAGGACTGAGCGAGGGAGCGAGGACAGACGAGTACGAGAGCGAGGAGGAGACTGATGAAGAGCACAGTGTTTTAGAAGGATCCACTGGAGAACTGGAGAGTTAGTGTCTGGTGAAGTGGAAGAATGGAACACGTTCTCGGACCAGCAACTCAGGACGTTCAGGTCCTGGTGCATTCTGGGAAACGTAGTTCAGCTAAGGGGGAAAAAGAAAAGTTCTGGATCAGATTCTTTAAATGAACATCTCTATCATCAATCTCTATAATTCTCACACACACACTGTTTCTCTCTCTCTCTCTCTCTCTCACACACTCTTTCTCTGTCTCTCACACACACTCTCTCTCACACAGTTTCTCTCTGTCTATCTCACACACAGATCTCTATAATTCAGTTTATCACACACACACTTTCTCTCTCACACACTCTTTCTGTCTCTCTGTCACTCACTCACACACACACACACACACACTGTCTCTCTCTGTCACACACACACTGTCTCTGTCTATCTGTCTTTCTCTCACACACACACTGTCTCTGTCTATCTCTCTCACACACACACACAGTTTCTCTTTCTCTCTCTCTCACACACACACACTGTCTCTCTCTCTCACTCACACAGTTTCTCTCTCTCACACACACATCTCTATAATTCAGTTTCTCTCTCTCACACACACACAGATCTTTATAATTCAGTTCCACACACACACACCCTCTTTATAATTCTCTTTAAGTATTACACAAACACACAAATGTGGAGGAAAACACGTTGCTTTGATCTCTAAAGAACTGTAGTATTTTCAGATGTTTATTCTCTAATTCTGAGCACTTTGGTGGTGGGTGATTATTTAAATTTTTAATAAAAAAAAACAGAATCTCTTTTGGGGGAAAATAAGTTGTAAAGTGAATTGTATGTGTTTATACCTGAGTAAATATTTTTGTGTTTATTGCAGCTGTATTTTTTTTGTCTTAATCCTGGGGCCTTGTTTATTCATTAATGTAATGAAAATAATTTTTATTTGATTTTATAACTATACACTGAATATTCAAATAATCAGGCGGACAACACTTGCCTTCTGGAACAATGAACACACTCTTGCCCTTGAAGCAGCCGTGGGACAGGCCGAGTGTAAAAGTGTGTGATGGAGTTTCTGAGGCGGAGGGTCAGCGTCTGCTCACCTCTCTTCTGCAGGAGAAACTAAATAAAACAATTCAAGGCTTTAGTACATTATATAAAACGGTGACAGCAATAAACCCCCAGACACCATCACCCTGTCACAGCAGGTCTTTGATACAGAGACAGACACAGCACAGACTCCTTTAGTCTGCTTCAGGAACGTGACACAGCTAAACTGTGTAATGTAATTATATAAATAAGTGATGGAAATGTCATGATACTATAAATAAAAAATTAAAAACACAAAGAATTTGAAGAATGCAAGGATCAGACTCCATTATATTTTAACTTTTACTGCGTCATATTAGACACAGCACTCTGTCTCCTATTGATCGTCAGGAACATGGCGTAGGAAACTGGGCCAAAAGGTTCAAACAGTTCTAACATGCTCCACTTTTCCTCTCCAAGTCGTACATCACTATTCCTTGATTGTGTCGCACTACACGGCTGCTCCTCGTCCCTGACACTCGTATTCAGATCAGATGCTGGGAATTTGATCCTGGCATAAAAGCAGTGCCTGGGTTGTGAGCGAGTGAAGAACAGTGTGTTTCCAGATGTTCTCCTGATCCTATGGATTTGTTAAATATACCTTGAGCAAGGCTCCTAACCCCCAAACTGCCCCCGAGCGTCGAGGTGGTCACAGCCCCCTGCTTCCAGCTGTGTGTGTGTTCACTGCCCCTAGTGCTTGTGAATAATTGCTCACTAGTGTGTGTTTACTGACAACGGATGGGTCAAATGCAGAGAAGCAGTTTCCCCAGGGGATCAATAAAGAATCATCTCCCTATAAAAGAAAAGAATTAAAGTGCCGTTACTGAATAAAGAGTATTTTAAAGCGAGCTGTAGCTGCTCAAAGAGGAATGTAAATCTTGATTTAAAAGTGTCTAAGGTCAGGGCTCTTCCAATGTTCTCGGTCTGGTTCTGGTTCAGAGCGGCGCCGGAGCTAAACGCTGCTGCTCTGTGTTTACTCTCCACCTGAGTCAGGACTAACTCTAGTTCCTAAAGATCTGAGAGCTCTGCTCGGCTCTGATCTCTGTATCACATCTGATAAATACACTGCTCCTACACCATTAAGACATTTATAACCAGTAACAACACTGTGTTAAAGTCTACTCTGTAACAGACCGGTCTCCAGTGGAAGGATTTAAGAACGGGGGGGACGTGTCTCTCCTTTTGCTCCGAGGGAGACTCTGGGGCTGTGTTCTGAATCAGCTGAATCTGTTTAATGGTCTTTTGTGGAAGTCCAGTTCAGAGACCATTACAGTAATCACTGCTAGAAATAAAAGCATGGATCAGTTTCTCCAGCTCTGGTTTAGTCTCTGATCTACTGATGTTCTTAAGACTGTAAAATGCTGATTGAGTAACTGCTTTAATATGAGACGAAAACTGATCTGAGTCCATTAATACACCAAGGTTTCAAGTCAGTTCTTTAGATTTGAGGGCTCTCGTGTCCAGATACGCAGCCAGTCTGTGTCTCTCAGTGCTGTTCCCAAATAAAATAATCTCAGTTTTATCTTTATTCAACTACAGAAATTGTGTCCCATCCAGTTGTATTCAAGACACTTACACAATGAGTCAGGACCAGAGTCATTTAGGGACAGCATCATGTAAATCTGAGTATCATCTGCACAGCTGTGATAGGACAGTCTTGTAGAATCTGGACAAGAGGAAGCATGTATAAATTAAATAAAAGTGGACCAAGAATAGAACCTTGGGGGACACCACAGGTCACTGGATTGTTCTCAGAAATATTATTTTATATTTCAACAAAGTAGTTCCTTCTGTGCAGGTATGAAACAAACTATTTTGGGGCTGTTCCTGAGAGTTCAACCCAGTTTGCGAGTCTATCTATAAGAATCTTATGGTCAAAGGCAGCACTAAGGTCAAGAAGTAATAGAAGAGATACCTTTCCAGTCTCCATATTTAAGCGGATGTCATTAATTACCTTGATTAGAGCAGTCTCAGTGCTGTGATTAGACCGGAACCCAGACTGGAATTTGTCTAGGCTACTGTTTATGGACAAGAAACTAATGATTTGCCTGAAAACTACTTTCTCAATGATTTTGCCAATGAACAGTAAATTAGAAATTGGCCTGTAGTTACTTATCTGAGATGATTCTAAATTTTTCTTTTTTAGAAGAGGCTTTACGAGTGCAGTTTTTAGTGAGCTCAGAAAGACCCCCGACATGAGTGAGGTGTTTACAGTGTGGAGGATGTCTAGTGCTATGGTGTGAAACACACTCTAACCCTGTGTCAATTAAAATGTCATTATTATCAGTACAGTACAGAGTATCAGTACAGAGTTAACTCTGAGTTAATAGAGAGGGTACAGACGCATTGTTGGACATGGACATGTACTAATCACTTGTCTGATGTTCTAGATTTTAGTGTTAAAAAAGAATGCAAACTCATTACATCTCTCAGTTGGTACTAATTCAGGGGCCATTGGTGTGGGTGAGTTCGTAAATCTGTGGACCACGGCGAAGATGATTTTGCTGTTGTTAATGTTATTGTTGATGATGCTAGAGAAATAGGATTGTCGTGTTTTGCATATTGAGTTGTTTTCAAAAAGCTTATCTTTGTAGATTTCTTTGTGAATGAAGGCTCGTTTTACGCCATCTGCATTCTGCCTTGTGACATTCCCCCTTTTGGATTTGAACAACAGAAACATTTCTCCATGGTGCTTCCTGTTTGCAAGACATAGCCTTTACTCTAACTGGTGCGATCTCATCCCTAACCCTAACACTGACGATTTTTGAATTAAAACTATTCAGCAGATCATCATGTGACAATGCCACATCCTTCACAGTGGCCGATATGTTGAGACTCTTTGAGCATCCAGCATTTGACCATGACAATGTGTACTCCCTGTAACATCCTGTGAAATGCCAAGAGAGTCCAATATGGTGTGTAGTTCCTTGGCAAGACTGTCCTTGGGATTGTCAATATGTTAAAGTCACCTGCAATAACACAATGGTCAGTCAGTAGAAATAAAAGACAGCATCCCTGTAAATTCATCAATAAAATCAATGTTGTACTTCGGAGGCCTGTAGACATCCATCCATCCATTATCTGTAACCGCTTATCCAGTTTTAGGGTCGCGGGGGGTCCAGAGCCTACCTGGAATCATCGGGCGCAAGGCGGGAATACACCCTGGAGGGGACGCCAGTCCTTCACAGGGCAACACAGACACACACACATTCACGGGCACTTTCGAGTCGCCAATCCACCTGCAACGTGTGTTTTTGGACTGTGGGAGGAAACCGGAGCACCCGGAGGAAACCCACGCGGACACGGGGAGAACACACCAACTCCTCACAGACAGTCACCCGGAGCGGGAAACGAACCCACAACCTCCAGGCCCCTGGAGCTTTGTGACTGCGACACTACCTGTTGCGCCACCGTGCCGCCCTGGCCTGTAGACAGTTACTAGTAATATCTGTGGTGTCTCTTTTAGAACTGCGCAGATTTACTTGAATGTTGTGAAGTTAGGGAAGATTATCACCAATTTATCTACTATCCACATTGGTAATATGGAAGTGCATTATGACCAAAATGGTGCTGAAACCCCTAAGTCCATAACATGCACGTATTACCATTATGGCTGATTGGACAAATTACCCCCTAATCCTATGGATGGCTCCGGCCACAGATTTTTATTCCCAACCAAACTGACAAATAGACAAATTTTAAGCTGGATTGCAAAAATAATTGTGTTCCCTGTTGGTGTTAGGCAACACAGACTACTTTTAGACCTATTTTGATCGTCCAGGGACGTTCCTTGTTTACTGGGTAAGGCCTGTAAACTGCACTACTAACCTTTAAGGGCTGAATAATCAAATTATGGCAATATATCATTAAAAATAGTGAATCGTCTTCCTGTAAAACACCATGATGTGTCACAAGAACCACACATGACTGATAATAAGCTCAGAATTTGAACACAGGCTGTAGCAACCATTTAATGAGAAAACAGGCTTAGTTCGTGGTCAGTACAGAGTCGATTCCTCGCCACACGGTCAGGAACACAACCATGGGGCTGAGCCTGCTGGCTTGATTTTGATAAGTGTGGGATAATGAATAAAACATGATAGAGATATTTCAGGGTATTGTTTGGACTGAAGGTAAGTGGGAAACGTAAAATAGTTCAGGCATAAAGCAATAAAAGTAAGATATGAGAGTTTCCCAAAATTGAGTGAAATGAAGCAGTAAATAAACCATTCAAACAAATCATTTCTGAAAACACCCAACGTTTCATCATCCAATCAAATCTCGATGTGTGAACATATCCCGCCCACATCAGCAGTCCCGCTTCACTCAGATATACTCCACGTTAAAGAAAGATAATATGTTGCAAAGTGCACTTCAGCTTGTGGCTCCAGGCACGTGCCAGGGTTTGTCTTTTCTCTACAGTATGATTAAGATTGTCTTAACCGTCAGCAAATATATCACAATGTGGATGTTATTACAAGTGGAAATACTATGGATTTATTCATATTAAATAATTATGCAAATCAGTTTCACTGAAAAGATAATGGGTCAAAATGGACCCTCAAAATCGGATATTGTAGGGACTACTGAACGCTTATGAAAAATATTCACACACAGACGCTGTGTTAAGGAGACCGTTCCGTTAACCCTAGAATATGGACTGAATAGAGGACTTGGTTGAGGTTCATGATGGGTAGAGGAGTCGGCTTATGATCTAGTGGAGAGATGATTATTTTCGCGGCAAGATATAATAAAGTTTTCCTCTTCGGGATTTTTGGTTAAAAATCAACCTCACCTCAGCGTTCTCATTTGAACTCCCACACTGGTGACCCCGACGGCTCTTTGAACGATTTCAAAGCCTCCAAACATGGCCACGAATGCCGTAGCCCTGAAATTACCGGAGTTTTGGGAAGAACACGCCGCCATTTGGTTCGTTCAAGCTGAGGGTCAGTTTGCCATTAGGAGAATCACAGACAACGAGACAAAATTCTATTACGTGGCGGCAGCGCTGAACAGCAGCACAGCTTCCAGAGTAATTAACTTTCCGCAAACTTTTGAACTGTCTGACGCCGAACGTGCCCGCCAGCTTCTCTCATTACCGGGGTTGGGCGATTCCAAACCATCAGAGCTCATGGACCACATGCTGTCGCTTCTGGGTGAGCACGAACCATGTTTTCTTTTTAGAGAACTTTTTCTACAACAGCTGCCTGGAGAGGTTCATGCGGCGCTGGCCAACTCCAGCATTGTGGAGCCTCGGGCTCTGGCGAGAGAGGCTGACAAAATAGTCTCGGCCAGACAACAGTGTCACGCCGCTATGCGTCACTCTGGCTCTTTCAAGTTGTCCAGCACACTCTCCCCCTCTGACGAGTTTGCGAAGATCCTGGCCAGTTTTCCGAGTCTCACAGAGCCCACGTTCACCGCTCTGGCAAGCAAACATGGGGTGGAGCACCACATCACCACCACTGGCCCACCCGTGTATGCAAGGCTCAGACATTTAGATCCGGCAAAGCTCTCCATTGCTGAAGCCGAGTTTGACACCATGGAATGCCTTGGCATTGTGCGAAGGTCCAACAGCCCTTGGGCCTCTCCTTTGCATATGGTCCAGAAATCAGGTGGTGGATGGCAGTCGTGCGGTGATTACCGTCGCCTTAACGACGCCACTACCCCAGACCGTTACCCGATTCCGCACATACAAGACTTTTCTGCTTTTTTAGCTGGTACAGTCATTTTTCCTAAAGTGGATTTGGTCTGCGGATACCACCAGGTTCCTGTGCACCCTGCAGATGTTCCGAAGACTGCTGTAACCACCCCATTTGGCCTGTTCGAATTTCTTTGCATGCCTTTTGGTCTCAAAAATGCAGGTCAAACCTTCCAACGTCTCATGGACAGTGTAC
Organism: Hoplias malabaricus; assembly: GCF_029633855.1. Taxonomy (NCBI): domain Eukaryota; kingdom Metazoa; phylum Chordata; class Actinopteri; order Characiformes; family Erythrinidae; genus Hoplias; species Hoplias malabaricus. The sequence goes on along the minus strand of NC_089807.1, from coordinate 8,615,245 downwards.
TGCGTGACCTCCCCTTTTTGTTTGTGTACCTGGATGACATATTGGTTGCCAGCACCTCAGAGTTTTATTCGAGCACCTCAGCCAGCATGGCCTTATTATCAACCCTGCGAAGTGCCAGTTTGGCTTGACTACCATTGACTTCTTCGGTCATCGCATCTCCAGCGCTGGTGCTGCTCCGCTTCCCGCCAAAGTGGAAGCAATCCAAGATTTGGCCCGTCCCCTCACCATCAAAGCTTTGCAGGAGTTCCTGGGCATGATAAACTTTTATCATCGATTTATCCCACGAGCAGCCAGTCTCATGCATCCCCTTTACGAAGCGCTTAAGGGTAAACCTGCCAAGCACCTGGTGGACTGGACCGATGAGAGGGCTCAGGCATTCACTGCCTCAAAATGCGCGCTAGCGAAAGCTACCATGCTGGCACACCCGATTCTGAACACACCTATTGCAATCACCACCGATGCATCGGATTATGCAATAGGGGCTGTGCACGAGCAGTGGGTCAATGGTGTTTGGCAACCGCTGGCTTTCTTCAGTCGGCAACTTCGTCCAAATGAGCACAAGTATAGTACTTTCGACCGCGAGCTCCTTGCCCTTTATCTGGCCATAAGTCACTTCACAAGGCAACACACACACTCACACATACGGACACTTCTGAGTGGCCAATCCACCTACCAATGCGTGTTTTTGGACTGTGGGAGGAAACAGGAGCACCCAGAGGAAACCCACGTGAACACACCAACTCCTCACAGACAGTCACCCGGAGCGGGAAACAAACCCACAACCTCCAGGTCCCTGGTGCTGTGTGACTGCGACACTACCTGCTGCGCCACCGTGCCGCCCCATGACTGACCACATCGGCCTCATTGTTGACAGCATGCTGGAAAAGGACATCTATTGGAATTCTCCCAAACATGAGATAAAAAGGCGCAAATCCAGTGGTCTCATGTTCTGTACAATTATAAAAAAAAGGTCAAAAGCCCTAGCATGTTAGGCCACCTTGCTTGGACTGTGGAGGCAATGATCTAATCATGTTGCCAAGAGTTCTGTTAAATCTTTCTGTGACACCATTCCCCATTGGATGATAGGGGGTGGTATGTGACTTTTGCACTCCAACCATCTGAAGAAGTTCTTTGATGAGTCTGCTTTCAAAACTAGCACCCTGGTACAAATGGATACGCTTTGGAAATCCGTAAATAAGAAAGAAGTCATTCCGAAGACGCCTTGCTACCTGCTTAGCAGATTGGTCTTTACAAGGAAAAGTGTGTGCCATCTTTGTAAAATGATCTGTGATGACAAGGACATCTACAGACTTATCACCTTGTTCTGCGGAACAAAAGTCAATGCAGACAAGTTCCATAGGCTCGGTGGTCACTATGTTTGTGAGTGGAGCACAAGCATGTGGTTCAGGTGTCTTGCCCATAATGCATCGGTCACATGTCCTAACATGGTTCACAATATCATTTTAAATACCATGCCACTCCAAAAAAATCTCTGCCTGGCTAGGGACAAAGTCCGAGACTGGCCCTGATGGCCTGCAGCGTTGTGAAGGCCATGCAGGACCTCCTTCTTCAAAGAGTCAGGAACTACATATAGGAAACAATGGTAATTGTTGATAAATGGCAATGGTCTTTTCTTGTTTTGTACAGCATACCATTCCTTAGAGTGAATTTATTCCAGTGCTTAAGAATGACACTACGAGGCTCAGCGGCTCACTCACGTTTGTTGGGCCATTTATGTCTCTGCACATAAAACATGATTCTGCCTATAGTGCCATCCTGTTCTTGCAGATATCTGCGGAAGGGTAGTTCTGGGATTTTCCTCTTGAAGCTGGGTAATCTGGCCTTTGCAGAGCACCGCTCAATGAAAATGCTGATAATACATGACCATACCTAAAAATGACCTGATCTACTTTGCACTTTTTTGTCCTGGATGTCACTGATGGCTTTGACCTTCTCTGGATCAATTTGAAAACCTTCCTCACATATGATGTGGCCAAGAAACTTTACAGACCTCTGAAGGAAGGAGCATTTTTAGGTGAGAGGTTAAGATTGTGTTCTGCATGTCGAAGATCAGAAGATCATCCAAGTAGCAAAGTAGGCTTGAAAAGTTCTGGTCACCAAATATAGACATTATCTTACTCATGAACGTGGCAGGACTGTTACATGACCCCTGAGAAAGACGAGTATATTTATGAAGCCTACATGGAAGTGATGAAAAGGCAGTGTATTTCCTGTCTTCCTCATGATGAGGGATGTTATAAAAATCTGACGTGAGGTCCATGGTGGAGAAGAATGCGTTGCCACCAAGTGCTGCCAGAGTATCAGCTTGGTGAGGTAATGGATATGCATCCTTCACGGTTCTAGCATTGAGCCATCTAAAGTCAAATCCTAAGATCACTGTTTTTCTTCCACACCAACACAAGCGGTGATGCATATTCACTGCATGACTTCTGTATAATGCCCTTTTCTTCCATTTCATTCAAAGCAGTCCTTAGTTGCTTATAATGATTTGGATGAATACACCGGTAGGGTAACCAGAAAGGCTTACTGTTGACTAAGTGAATGCAATGCATAAAGCCTTTAGCTTCACCACAGTCCATTTTGTGTTGAGAAAACACAGACTCATACTGCTCAATAAGTCGCAACAGCTTGTCCTTCCATTCCAGTGACACATCACGAGATTTTAAGTCTAGATCCATTAATCCTAGAGTCTTTAAGACCTGTGTCATGTCTTCATCTGACCTGGACTGTGATCGTGCAATTTGAGTGCATTGCATGGAACAGCGGACTTCATTACGAGTGGACAGATCCTCCACCACAACGCAGAGAGAAACATCCGTAATCTTTGCATTCTTTTTCAAAACAACAGCATGACTGGAGTGATTGATTACTTTGACTGGCACCCACCAATTACCCTACAAAGGAGTGTTGACTCTTCCAACAAGGATGTGCTTTGGTCTGGCTCTTGATTGTGTAGGCTCCACAAGCATTGTGCTGCCTGCTGACATTGATGACGAATCAGGTAACTTGCCCCATTCAAGAATCTTGGCTCAAGAATCACACATCTTTTAACCTGTACTTTGTAACCTTTTATTTTAACCCTTTAACCTGTGCCCACTTTATCAGGAACAGATTCACCTTTCCATCTCTCAGTATTGGACAACAGTGACATGAATTGATTGGAGCTCATCATGCTGAGCCTTGCAAGGTAAGGACATCAACTTCCAATAACTGTTGGTGCTTTTCAGCGACGCCAACAGGTGCATGATTGCTTTACTCCCCAAGATCATCTGCTCTGTTAGGCCTGGCACAACTAGTGCTGGAATGATCATCATACACCCATAGACCGTGACATTAAGGTCATACAAGCTCTTAGGAGTAATAAGATTACCACCACATCCAACAATAACTATGTTTTCAACCTCTTTCCTCATAATGCCAGGACAGTGCAGCAAAATGCTTTCTTCTGCAGCTTGTAACACATTGTCTGTGCAAACCTCCCCTTTAGGGCGGGGAATTTGAGAAGCTCCAGGCCTAGAGGTTACGTGGTGTGTAGTAAGCCGCTAGCAGTTAGCATTCAGGACACATACTCCGGTGTAGGCTACACCAAGTCTAGTTTATTTAGCTACTACATGGACCATACAAAGCCAGGTCACACGGCTGCTACCCCAGCCGTTCATACATAAAGCAGTGGGGAGCTTCTTAATAGTGTTACTGGATTCAATAGAGTCTACACTAAGATGGAGGAGTGCAGCCTAATGCTGATATACCAGCTTACCCTCTTTTCCTTGATGTCACTCTACTGGCCCCACCCCCCATTGGAGAGACCCTTATATACCTGCACCCATATATAAACATAGAGGTCCCCAAACTAGATGGATCATGTGTGCAATTCGGTGTAGATGCAGTGACAGGATGTGAAGTTTGAGAAACACCAATTTGGTGAAATGCCGGAAGTATACCTTCACTGTCTGCCACAGGCACTTCTTCAAGATCGGGTGGATGAATATTACTAACTGAGCCATCAACAGAAAATGGTATGGGTGTAAATGTGCCCCTCCCCTTACCAACTGATGGCCTAGGACTGTCCAAATCAGAGTGTTTACTCTGACTGGAATACGTCTTTCTGCCTTAGGGTAAAATATAGTAATAACAGAAGCTAAGTGAAACACACACAAAAATAACCAACAATTAAAAAAAGTAAATGACAGACTGCAGAGAGGCTCAAACTTGGCTTGGTAAATAGAGCAATGGTAGGACGACCTTGGGTTCCCGTGGGGCCCTAGGGCCCCCTGACCCTGTGAAATACAATATATATATATATATATATATATATATATAAACTTATCAGCTGTGTCACATGACTTCTGTGGACACATCCACAATTTGACTAGGCACTCCAGATCAGAGAGCGACCTCTTCTGGCCATTTGAATTCAGTGTTTTTTTAAATAGGACCTCAGATGTCTATTCTTTTAATTCATGGTGAATTAACAAAAAGGCGGGAATTAGAGCTTTCTTCGCCATCCTTGAGAACTTTAGTCATTTCCTAGGTTATGTCATAATATGTAGATTAAAATAAAAGATTGTGTATTCATTAAATTAGACTGACAGTCTCATTTGTGGTTACCAAATGTTTAATATTAAATTGTGATATTTGATTAACTGTAGGCTGAACTCTTTTGAAAATCAGACACTGCTGACATGATGGACATGGTAGAACAAACCCACCGAGCTTCCGGTCCTGGAGCACCGTCCTCTGACTTGGAGGTATTTAAAAAGGTTTCATATCCATATAGTCACTGAAATAGGTTTTAGTGAGGCAGGTCACTGTGGTCAGTTGAAGTTAATTTCTCTGGTACAAAAGTGTGATAGTTCATTGCTTTTGGGTGAGGCCTTAGGGATGGTACTGGTTACACACACACTCAGGTCTTACGTTGTGGGGACCCTCTCAGGACGGAACTATTGAAATGGTTTTGGTCAAATGTGCACACACACACACACACACACAGTCAGGTCTAGCATAGTGGGTTCCCGGTTTAGGGAGACACACCTACTAAAGCAGTACACTCACAGGTCAATATACAGACAGTTTATCTGAACTACAGTGTACGTTACCTCATGACTGAAGTCACTGAGGGTCTAGTTTGAATTTGTTATTATGTTCTTTTCTGATACAGTTCTTTCAGTTTGTATTGGTGACACACACTGTCAGGTCTAGCATCGTAGAGACCACTTCTAGGGAGACACTCCTACTAAAGCAGTACACTCACAGGTCAATATACAGACAGCATTTCTGAACTACAGTGTACGTTACAGTGTATGTCTCCAAGTAATCTGCATTTTCCCCAAGTATTTGTTTTCTTTTCCACAACTGCTGACTAGAATTTCAGTTGGTTCTGATAACTCCTCCACAGCTGCCCATAGTTTTCGGCACCTGATATCAAAGTTCACATGCATGGATGCAGCAAACTTGGCTACAAATCCCATAACACCTATCTCTACTGGTCTTGCATGTGCCTGCCACCCACGTTCTGTACAGTTCCCAAACTTTGTCTGACATTTGGACACTGAAAGCCATGTTTGGTATTGAACCAACACAGGACACCTTTTATTATATTGTTTTGAGGTTAGACTGTAAAAAACGTAAAGTTTGAAACAGACAGAAGCTCTGCAGGTCTCCCTTAGCCAGAGGGAGGGGCAGGTACTCCACAGAACATGCTTCTCATTGGTCCTCACTTGTATTAACTGTCCATCATTTAGTTCTGCAGCCAATGGAGTCTCAGCCCCTCCTACAGCGGTTTGTTTTGTGGCGGAGCTAAGAGCAGCAGGCGCATGCTGAGAAAGTGGGATTTTACAGCTTTGCTTTTAGATAGAACTAATGTTAGCACCATGTCCTAAAGAAACTACAAGTTTACTACTACTATAATCATGTCAGATAATTTCACATAAGAGAAATACAGAAGTCCTAAATAATCAGACTGTATGTTATGTATAGGACATGACAGTAAGCTGTAAAACATCAGCAGCAAATGTGTTTAAAAATAATGATATAGCATTTTTATTCGACATAAGTTAACTGTGGTAATGCAATAAGGATAATATTGTCTTTTAGACCACTTAGACCAATAAGATGCATTCACTTTAGATCTAATTGTAATTAGTGAAGTGTTTAAAATAGTAAAGCTATAAATGTGTCTCTAAATTTGGTTTCAGAAAGTTGGCAGCCTACAATTTCATAAATCACACTGCTTATTATTATAGAAAGAATAATTGTGCCCACACACTTTTACACAGGCCCACCCAAAGGTCCATTTGTGGCTAAGCCACTGATGTAGTTAACATTTAGTCACAGTTCCTAGTTTGAATAAATGTAATAATATAAACTGGACTTGCTGCCACATCAGGCCATTGGTCTCGTTACACGTACAAGCCTGGGGTTTGCATTCTTGCAATTTGTTGCTGATACAATTTAAATACAAAAATTCAGGTCTCTCGTTTCCACCTGCCACTATCACTTCTCTCATTGAAGTGTTCGTAAAATAAAATAACTGTAGTTAGTAAGGCCTACCGATTTACATAGACTTAATATATTAACCGAAATAATAAATCTTGTAAAGTATATGAGAATGACACCCTGCCTTTACGATGTTTGTTGGATGTGGCCCTTGAGGAAAAGTAATTGGGGACCCCTACTCTATTGTAGCTCTGTATCTCTGATAGTGCTTTTCCACCAAAAAGGAACCAGAACGGTTCCAGTTCGCAAGGTGAATTTGTGCGATTTGGTTTGATTCCAGATACATTTCTCGGGGTGAGGTTGTGGTAGTGAAAATCCAACCAGGGACCAAACTGTTCAGTAGTGTGGGTCCCATGCATTGCACAAGCACAATGAATGTGTTGCTCTGGTATGAGTGGATCAGACATGGCAGTGCTTCTACATGGTGAGAGTAACTAATATAATGGACAGCGAGTGTAAGTACTTGAGTGTGAGTTCTTGGTTAATATCATAGATGGACTGTTTCATGTCAATTATTCTGAGTTTATATTGTGTGTGTGTTTATATTGATTTTTTATTTTCTTTAGCCTAGCTAAGCTCATCAGTTATTCAAGATATTATTTATTTATATTGTGTTTTATTCTCACAGTTTTTGGCTAACTTCATTGCTTCTACAGTATGTACACATCTGTGCCTATCTTTTTCAGAGTTTAATAAAAGAACAAATTAGTTCAAATAAATTAATCTTTAAACGAATGAATCAGCCTGGATTAGTTGTTTTTCTGCATTAATTATAGATTACACATTGTTCTCTCTCAAAATGAAATTGGTCCCCACAAAGAATGAGAACAGGTGATTTGTGTAATATTCGGTCCCCAAATATACTCCAAACCTGAAATGTCCCCACAAGTCACGAGGACGTCTGGTCAGAATCAATTTTGGTGAGATATTTGTAATTTGAAGTGATATTAAGATTCACAAGTGCATTTTGACAAAGCATGATTTTTTTCAAGTCTGTAGCACCTTGGGAAAGGGTGGACCCCACAATGTGAGTATTCCTCCAGGTGACCCCCACAACGCACAGAAACAAGTATGTGTGTGTGTAAATGGGTGAGCAGGTGAAACCATCCGCAGGCATGTGTGTGTGTAAATGGGTGAGCAGGTGAAACTGTCCAAAGGTGAGTGTGTGTGTGACAGGGTGAGTGTATGGTGCTTTGTCCAGGGTGTGTGTGTTTGCCTTGAGCTCAGTGAGCAGAATGAAGCCGTTACAGAAGATGAATGAATGAACGAACAAATAAATGAAGTTATAACTAATTAACCTCAGCCTTTGAGGATTAAACCAGGGTCATAAATTATTAAATATCAAATATAACACTCTGAAGCATTAAAATGCATCATCAAAACCCAACACATTTAAATCAGTTTCCATTTTATTTGGACATCATTTTACTGATCCACCGTGTCTTTGGAATTAACTCGAGCGACGAAAACAAGCAAATCCAGTCTCCAAAAGAACTGACACTGCCGTGGCAACAGGGCCTCGCTGTGGAGAAATCTGAAACCTTAAACTTTTAAAATGAGGATAATACGGAGTAAACGATGTAAATGATGCATCCTTCTCTTTAAACGCTAATTGCTGCGGTGGGAGAGAGCAGCTCATTGTCCCGACTGAGACGGGAGACAAGAGCCATCTGATTGCGTGACTTCAGCCAGGACCTTTAAATGTTGAGGAGTCACAGACAATAGCGGCTATGCTAATGTGATGAATAAATGGAAGAGTGAATATCTTATTAAATCACAGTAATATACAGGAGAGGGGCATTAGATTGCACAAACTCATTTTGGGTGCAGAGCAATGCTGCATGTATTTGCATACTCATAAAGAGTAAAGGGCTGCGCTCCAGGCCATCTCACTATCTCAGTGTCTCGCCCCAGGACGTCCAATACACCGCTAGACTCAGATACAATCACCTCCGTGAGAAGAACAACAGTCATTCACAGCCGTGGCATTCACACATCAGCCAGAACATTAAAACCACCTCCTTTTTTCAACGCCCTTCAGCTTTAAAGTGATAAGAAAGGTTTTACACTTGTGTGTACTCCTGACACAACACTGGAGCCTGGAGCCTGACTGCATCTGCATTATACTCACATCAGCCTCTCTATAGCGCCACCTATCAGTCACAATAATCCACATCCTCACCAGGGTCATCACTAGGATCACGTTCTTTGCAGAAACACGAGCAGCCTCCCAAACCCATCAGTGACTGACCGGTCAACACCTACTGCCAAGTCCCTTTATCATCCTCCCTATCCCTATCCCTCCCTTACTTTCAGATTATTTCCTATGTATCTCTCATGCCCTCTCTCTCTCTCTCTCTCTCTCTCTCTCTCTCTCACAGACACACACACATGCTCTATCTCTGTCTCTCTGTTTCTGTCTCTCTCTCTCTCTCTCACAGACACACACACACATGCTCTCTCTCTCTGTTTCTGTCTCTCTCTCTCACAGACACACACACATGCTCTCTCTCTCTCTGTTTCTGTCTCTCTCTCTCTCTCTCACAGACACACACACACATGCTCTCTCTCTGTCTCTCTGTTTCTGTCTCTCTCTCTGTCTGTCTGTCTCTCTGTTTGTCTCTCTCTCTCTCTCTCTCTCTCTCTCTCACACACACACACACACACAAGCCCCCTCTCTCAGCTTCTTTTCTGCTCATATGTAACCGCAATAAAACCTGAAATCTTTCTTTATCTATGACTTTGTCTTTCTTTCCCTGTGTCTGAAACCGCTCCCTATTCACTATTCCCTACATTACTCACTACAGAGTGCACTATTGGTGCTTTTCCACCACATAGATCTGGCTCGACATGGCTCTGCTCGCTTAAAGCTAGTTGCTTTTCCACTGGCAGGGCTCCCCCCACAAAATGGAGCCAGTGAGGTTGCCAATCCCTGTCTCTTACAAAAATCGCTGGCTTTGAAAACAACAACAAGACGGCGATAAAGTTAGCCACTGTTCACTCATCGTGTATCGCGTGTTGTTGTTGTTGTTGTTGGGACTGAACACGGCTCCACCCCCAGTTCACACAGATCAGTTACTTGTTGCACGTTCGGCTTTCACTGGACATTTTCATCGGCCATTGTCCCAAGGAGCGTTTAAACCTCTTCAAAACGCCTCGAGGTAAAGTTACAAGCTGCTGTTGTGAGTCCGATAAAAAGAAACGTGAAAACTGCTTCAGAGATTTAACCAGCGGCGGTTTGTGCTGGATTTGAATGAGCTCTGCATTTCCTGGTGATGGACATGTCTTTGGCCAATCAGAGCTCTGCAGGGTTTACACCTCACCATTTAGTACCTACTCGGCTCGGCTGGAACCCAGCGCAAATGGACTGAAAAACTACCCGGTTCCAGGGGCCAGGACCAGATTTGATCAGTGGAACAGCAAAAGAGCCGAGCCGAGCCGAGTAGGTTCCATGGCGTGGAAAAGTACCATATTATACACTGTCAGAAAAATGTTCCCTGTGTTGGTTCCCTCAAAGGTAAATATCTACTCTGTAGAGTACAGTTAATGTACACTAGTGGATAGCGGATACCTCATTAATGTTTTTACCAAACAGCACAATGCAGTATGGTGTGCCAGTGTAGAGGGGTTGTACACTACTTTTTGTGGTACTCACCTATGTTTCTTATGGCTCAGTGCCATCAAACCCCCACAGAACTGTTCCGATACTAAGAGTAAAGCCGTCCCTAAAGAGCAGACCCAGTTGCTGCAGTGGAAAGGAACACACTCCTGATTAATGCCTCTTATTTCTGCGGGACTGTGGTGTCAGGTCTAAGTGCGAACACAATAACCGCACTGTTTTAAAACCTCTGTCAGACTTTAATTTCTGCTGCGGGTTCTTTATTGTGTTGGATAAAGCTGGACCTGTTGGGGTCTGGTTCCTTCCGGATGTGGCCAGCAGTTCTTCCATGGAGCTTGACAGCCCCCTACTGTGCGTTTGTATAATGACAGCTCATAGACAGTCAGACAGCTGGGCACTGTCTCTGTTATTGTTCAGTTAAAGGGGATCACTGAGGGCTAATGCAGTTTTGGAGTTCCAGTTTATTGAAGAATGATATGATATTTTTCACTTGAGTGTGGGGTGGACGCAGACTCTCAGGCATGAAACGCAGTGTTAACGCTGTTTCAGAAAGAGCGTAAATGTCACGATTTTGCGCTGTTTTGTGTTATTCCTGTGTCTCCGTGTCTGTCATGTGCTCCTTCAACACACGGCTCTAGCTGCGACCCAGTTCAGGGGCTGTGACCTTCGAAGGCCACGTTTGTAGACCGATTACGTCACAGCGGCGTGACTAGACCGTCCCATTTCGGAGGCTCCGTCATATGTAGCCGACAAATGCCTCAGGACTATCTTTCACCAGCCGAGATATCCCATGGTGCATTGCGCGCCGGGGGATTTCAGAACATTGCGATGTCAGAGGAGGACTGTACTCAACATCAAATCATTACTGATACAAATGTTAAGAAGGAAAATGTACTTGAATATTTCCTTTGTTTAAGGAGTAATTAGGAGTTTGAAATGTAGTGTTTATCTCTTGTCTGTCTCCTGCGATGTTCAATAGTGTGACCCGACGTCCTCTTTTACCCGGACATGTTCCTCTTTTTTAGACTTAAAAAAATGTCCGGGCGGAATTTCACAAACGTCCGGCATTTTGTTTTTCTAGAGCTTACATAGAACTTCGAGAAGCGTTTCGTTCACAAACTAGTCCCGCCCTCCCTACTCCGATTGGTTCGCTTGTTAGTAGTAGCCTAACATTTTCTGATTGGACGGTCTGACTGTAGAGCTACCGTTATTGGTCGATAATCTTCTCTGTAAACATTTAATTGGTCAGTCTGCAGTCCTTGTTTACGTCAGGCAAAGCTCATGTACCCACCCTCATCTCGAGCAGCTCTGACCAAACGTAAATGTAAGTTCTCTGATGAATTAAAAAAGAAATCCCCATGTTTTCCCAAGTGTAGCAAATAAAGGTGTAAAGGACCTAAAAGCACACATAGGTTCACCCCCCCCCCCCCCCCACCGGAGTCGTGTCCTCTTTTTCACCATCTCAGATCTGGTCACCCTATGTTAAACAACACTGGTCTGAGGTAAACACTGGACTGAAGCTGAAGCAGAACACATAGCTGGTTATTTCTGTAAAATATTGTTTATAGGAGAGTGGTGTTGAGCTCTGTTCACTTCAGAAAGCCATCGTTAAAGATTACCGTGGTGTGTGTTGTGTTACAGAAATACTGTGAGGAGTCACACCAGAGGAAAGAGAAACACGAGCAGAGAGGATTTTAGTTCGTTTCATTAATGAAGTTCAATAAACTGCTCCGAAACCTACTGCCATCCCTGGGTTTTTGTGAAAAAACAGACTGAAAGTGTGCCCTGATTATTATTACAATAAACCTTAACAACTAATGAGCATAGAGCCACAAAGGTGTTAGAACAATAAACGCAGCAGGAGAACATTCAATCAAAGGCTGTATCTGTTTCTAAATTTTTTCAGTGAAATCCACTGTAATAAAACTCTTTCATCTTCAGCTGTAATAAATTGAGAAAAAATAATTAAATGAGTCGTCAGGAGCGGCGTTTAGTGACGTAACAGCAGTCAAACAGGAAGTCCGCCGTAGAGTACACTGTCCCATTTCGGTTTTACCTTCAAAGGACACTCAACAGCCTTCAACGATCAGACCTCCACAGACTGTGTCCTTCGAAGGATGAAGCCCCTGAATTTAGTCACAGCTTCTGTTTTGTCCTTGTCTCCGCCTTGTCATCAGTGGACCCGTGTTTATGTGAGAGCACAAAGACGAGGTTAAACTCAGTAAAACAGACACAACGAGCGCGGAGAAATAAGAGCACTGAGTAAAAACGGAGAAGAAAGAGAACAGAGTGAAAACGGCTAAAAACCAGAGCTTCTGCTCCTCGCTCCTCACTGCTGTGCGCTCGGGGTCGGGGTGAACAGCGAGCGGCTCGTTATCATTTAAAGGAACAGGTGCTGAAAGCGGGCGTTCTGAACAGGGGCTGTTTACACAGGGGGAGAACACTGCTGTGGGGCTCGTGGGGTTTGGACCAAAGCGGGTCACAGACACTTCATTAAGAAACAGAACTGTGTTCCACTGTGGAGACGAGGGAGATATAATAACCTCATATAACAACATTGTCAGTGACTGGGTGAATGTGTGAAACTGCCTTGCGCCCGGTGATTCTGGGGAGGCTCTGGTCCTGCAGTTAGAGAGCAACACAAGCTCAGTAACCACAGTCGGGATGGAGGGAGGACACAGAAAAGAAGTGTTCGCTATTTTAAAACAAAAGTTAAAGTAAGAACAAAAACCAGAACAAACGAGACTAAATGACCACTATTGTGTATTTATTTTAAAAATAGAAATGGTTTTATTACGATGTTCAAATCATGATCAGGTTTATATTTTGTGTATGTTCTTGTTGTGTATATGTTGTGTATAGTATTAATATATTTTATACATTTTATAGAACAATTTACTCACCAACTGTTACATCAGTGCCTTCACCAAAGACTGTAATACCAGCACAGTGTTAGAGCTCAGTACAAAAACCTCACACTGCTTCTACTGCACTGAACTCTGCAGTGAGCTCCAGCACAGAGTTCAAAACCAGCTCAGACTGGACTAAATGACCACCATTGGTTCAGGAGCTGATCTCAGACTCATGATCAGTCTCCCCCTGAACTGAGCGGGGGTCTCTGGGTTCAGCTGTGTGTGTTTAAGGCAGGTTTAAGGCCAGTTTAAGTCATGGTGGGGTTTTTGTGTGAGGGCAGTGTTGAACTGTAGCACTGTGTTTCAGTACTAGGGCAGCCGTGACAAGCGCAGTAGTAAACGGCCTCGTCTTCAGCCTGAACTCCGTTAATGTGCAGATATTCTTGTGATCTAGACCCGCTGTAAGTGAATCGAGCTGGGAGTCCACTGGCCCTGGTGCTGTCACGAAGCAGGAACTTTGGAGCTTCACCAGGTTTCTGTTGGTACCATGTTAATGTCCAATCACCGCTACTAGGCAAGTTACTCGGAGAGCACAGGATCTTTAGGTTTTGGCCGAGTTGAGCCGACAGAGTCTTCTCCTGCGTCAACACTAGAGCGTCCAGACCTGTGACAATGAATTTCACGTTATTTCAGTAATCAAATATTGTGAAATGATGAGGTCCTTTGTGTCTTTAGGCATGAACCAGTCATTTTTAAGTTGCAAACATTGCAAAAATTAATAATATAAAGTCATTATTTTAGGGAATATGACGGTAAATGGAATCATTTCTGAACTGAAATGTCCAGTAGGTTCTAGATGTTAACTGGGTCCATGTTTGTTGTTGTTGTTGTAATAAATAATATGTAACTACACAGTTATTAGAGAAACAATATTAGTTCAGCAGCTGGAAATAATGTAATATTGTGAAAAAATGTTTAGAGAAATAATGAATAAAGTGTAAATTATCAGTAAAAAATGAATAAACCCTGAGTAAATAAAGAGTAAACACTGAGTAAATAATGAGTAGCTGGTGAGTGAAGTTACCACAGAGACTGAGCAGGAGGACAGTAACGGAGACCGTGTTGAGAGTCGTCATGTTCAGCTCAGTAAAGGATCAGAGAGGTGTCTCACAACAGAACACACACGGTCACGCCTTTTAAACACTGTGAGAGTACACGTGCACACACACACGCAGACACACACAAACACACACACACACACACACACACACACACACACACACACACACACACACACACACTCATACCCAAAATGCAATTTTTTTTTACCTCTAACTCAGTGGTGGTGGAAAGTACACAGAACATGTTCTTGAGTTAAAGCACAGTAAAAGTAAAAGTTTAGATTTTGACTCAAGTGAAAATACAAACATATTTGACATCAAATGTACTTAATTATCCAAAGTAAAAGTATCATGATTTATTATGACTCTAACGTACTATTATCAGTTTTGTAATTAAATACACTAATTAAATGTAAAAAAAACCCTTCAAAGTCACTCTTGGTTTCACCAATATCTCATTACAATATTGGAACTAAATATTGTGACACTGTCTATTAAATGTATCATAACCATAAAACACTGAAGGTAAACTGTGTCCATTAGAAAGAACCCAATTGCTGTAAAATGTATGTTTTGCGAACAAGTTGTTTTGGTTTAAAATGTACTGCCAACTTTACAAGTTACATTTAACGAGGAAACAAATAATGTAAGAATTGTAGTACTTTATTCATAATCAAACTCGCCAAAACCTGGAAAGAGTTGATATAAAATCACAAAAACAGATGCATGACGATGCCAGGGGAGCTGTGGCAGGTTCGGATATTTATCCATGTGTAATGTGATCCTGAGGAGACAGGTAAACCCATGTAGAGTAGCTGGACAGAAGGAGAATTTGACATGTGCAGCTTTTTCTAAATCGTTTGTGCTAGAAATAGATGGAAGACAGTCAGGGCTAGGGGCTGTGATCGGCCAGGAGAATAATGATAAGGTGAGGCTCTCAGGCTTTTAGCACAAGTCAGCGGTGAGAAGATTTTAGACCCTGTCTTTAAGAGGTATCACTAGGGTGATGATAGAGAAACCAGGGGCAGGCTGTGGTGGGATGATGTTGTAGGGAACATGGTTGAGGGGAATGGAGTATTGATTGTAGGGAACGTAGCAGGCCGAAGTTGAATGCAGCACGACAACGTCCCATTGGTGACGTGTATATATTCACAGGTGCGCAAATCACCTTGCTCTCCTTGGCATTGGCACGTTACCAGTTATAGCATGAGTGTGTGTGTGTTTAGCGTGGGTGAGCTGGTAAGTACTGAGTAACTTCTCTCCTGCTAAAGAATGATGTAGTTAGCTCTGGAATCTGAGATGTGTGCATTCCCTTTTTAGGATACAGTGGTGGTCCTGAGTGGTCTTTTTTGTGGAGCTTTGTATTTTACTGCAGGTCAAGGGCCATTAACTGTAACTCCATGTATTTTAAGAAGTTTATATTTATATTCAGAGCATTAAGTGTTGGGTTTGTAATCTGCTTATTCACAGAGATTGACATTTGCTGCTTCTGTTTTACTGTCTTATGGAGCAGCTGCGCTTCTGTGCTTACTGTCTCGCTGTACCACAACATTTTTGGAGTGTTACTGGGGCTTTTCTGGTGCTTCACTGCACTGAGGCCTTGGGGCGTAACTGGCCAGTTAAATCCATGGTTAGCTTAAATTAATCTAGTAGTTTCCAGTGTTCAGTCTGTGTTTTTTATTTATTTTTGTTATTATTATATATTTCCCTGCAGAGTAAAAAAATAAAATAATAACAAAAAAGAAACACATTTATTTTTCTCCAGAGTGCATAAAGAGCAGAGAACAACAAATGATGAGGAAATCCTCTTTTGAGATGTTCAGAGCTTTGCTGATGGCACAAAGGACACCTACATTTAATAGTTTATTAAATCTTACATGTTTTTCAGAAGTGTCTGTGGTTTTTCATATTTCTTTCACTGTGAATTATACAGTAAACCGAGGAGAAGAAAACACCAGTGTGATTCCCAGTGGATTTAAGAATCAAACTGAAGACAACAGTAAAGTGAGACACAGGAAGAAGGATCTGAAGAAGCTGAAACCCAGTGAGAATCTCTATAAAGTTAATCATCCGCTGAGGTTTAGTTTTGTAAAATACAGTCATTGTTATTATTTATGCTCATTAATTTATTACTAATTGTTCAGTTCTAATCATCACTCAGTCCAGGTTCAGACGGAGGTCCACTGTTTGATGTCCACACTACAGTCTTTACTCTCAAACACATCAGTTCAGATCTCTGTCTGATCTCTGTATTTTACTGTGATTACACCACCGTTCTCTCTTTAATTTCACTGTTGGAGACAAAACCTGATCAACAAGGAAGTAGAGTTCACTCTGCGCAGGAAAGGAGTGTCCTGACACAGGAGAGCGTGAAGAGGAACTATGCAAATCCAGTCTCAGGGGGCGCTCTGAGGGTCTCTTTATAGAATCCTCTACACTTTCAGTACTGACTGTAAACGTCCGACCCAGCAGCTGCTGCAGGTTTACTGCGGTAACACAGAGGTCTCTGCTGCAGATGTTGGAGCGTTAGGTCAGGTACATACAGGTGTGGGGGATCACCACTGGACATCAGCGCAGTCACAGATTAACAGAACTTAAGGTACATTTTATACACACACAAACACACACACACACACACACACACACACACACACACACACACACACACACACACACAGGGTGAGTCAAAAGTATCAGGATGCTCTAAATTCAGAAAGGAAAGGGACAATGACATATCTGAATACCCCAGCGAGTAATGGGGGAGGGGCCTATATTTTAGGCTGTGTCTATAACATGGCCACCATCTTGAAAGCCGCCATGTTGGATCAAGGGCAGGTTTTTCCAATGGGAAGGTCATGGAGCATATCAAAAAAGACCAGAATCAGACTTGCAATATCGGTTGTGGTTCAAAAGTTATCAACCCAGAAAGTTTAAAACCTTTGTTGTTCGTTAGAGCGTCGACCAGCGCTGAGCGTTTAGGGTCTGGTGAAGTCTGTAACGCGTTTTGAACCACGAGAGATGTTGCAAATCTGATTACGGCAATCGATTTCTGAGATGATTCTGGTCTTTGATATGCTCCATTACCACGTTCCCATTGGAAAAACTTGCCCTTGATCCAACATGGCGGCTTTCAAGATGGTGGCCATGTTATAGACACAGCCTAAAATATAGGCCCCTCCCCCATTACTCACTGGGGTATTCAGAAATGTCATTGTCTCTTCCCTTTCTGACTTTAAAGGGTTTTATTTCAATAAAATAAAATTATTTTTTAATTTAAATAAAAGTTTTGCCCCTTTGTGTGTATGTTTGTATGTGTGTGTGTGTGTGTGTGTGTATGTGTGTTTGTGTGTGTGTATGTTTGTGTGTGATCCTAGTGTTGCCATTGACCAGAACATAGCCCTTCAGAATCCAATAACATTGGATTTGTGTGGTGTGTGTGTGTGTGTGTGTGTTGAGAAAAGCTAAGCCCGGTGCTGTGTGTGTGTGACTGTGGACTCCAGGACATTAGTCTCCACCTGACAGCCCTGACTCGTTTTTTACAATTCTCTGATGATCTCCATAAATTATCATTTATTTTTTATAAATGTTTTATTTATTCTACATTAAAGAAGGTGTTTTTTATTCAGAACATTGAAAAACTAATCCCTAGATCGAACAAATGTGTAGAAGTGTGATTACACATAAAAATAGAAATATAAATTATTTTACGTGTGTTTTACTGTCGAACCATACCGAGAACTCACTGAACACCTCTCAAATATACATTAATCAGTCATAACACTACCTTTGTTTTTCCACACACTGTCCATCCGCTCAGTGGGCGAAGTATGCAGAGCAACAGATGAGCTACCGTCTGTAATTGAGAGAATGGACAGTGAGTGTAGAAACAAGGAACTGGTTTTAATGTTTTGGTATGAATCCAAGAGGCAGAATGAACCTCTCTTACCTGCCCCCTTTCCATGTGTTATTATTAGCCACTTGTACAGTGGAGCAGATCTTTGCCACCTGGTGGCCACCCTGGTGGCCAGTAGTGTAACTGCAGGTGTCCATGCCCTATTTTAGGCCCTTTACAAAACCATCTGCTTTAACTGCTTGGTTATTAATGATTTCTAATGTTTAGCTTTAAATATCTGACATATGAACTCAGATTTCAAATCACACACTAAATCACACACACTTAAAATCAAAAATATCGCCGTACTAAACTGAAATACATCCTCCGGTTATTTCTCGCTCAAAATGTCCATTAAATTCAAATTAAAATCATAAAAACACAGTAAAATACGGAAATTAAGCACCATTATTTCCCAGTATTCAGCGTCTCCTGTGGATTTTGAGACCCAGGGATGTTCTTACACCGCTCTAAAGTTCAGTCCCAGAAATTGGTTGCATTTCCCTCTTCTCACAGTGTGCTTCTCTCCTGCGCCACGTCCTTTCAGACCCACTCTGTTAAGGTGTTCCTCTCACAGTGGAGGGATGCACACAGAGCTGTGGATGAGCTCAAATCTGAAGTGAGGATTAAACCAACACAAGGATTTGGTGTTTTTGCTCCTGGGCTCCCCCTACAGTTGCAGTGTAATTTACCTTTACAGCACTGTGCTGTAATCAAGGGGGAGGGGTGTGGTTTCCTACACTCCTCCAAAAGTTACATAGTGCAGTTTCTGCAGTGCTAAGCCCAAAGTAGCCACGACAGAGGCGCTGCTGTCCCCGTTACAGCTCAGTGGATTGTTACAATAAATTGAAGCTGTAGTTTTTAGGTAAAACTATTACTTTCTGTGATTCAATCAGGGTCTTTTTTCTCTGTGTTTTAATGAAATGTTCCACCAGTTTCCATCTTCTGTCTGAACTGGAAGTGCAGTAAACAGGGGTCTGTGTCCGAGCGGTACACGGTGCTGTAGCTGAGAATAACGAGTCTCACAGACGGTCGAACGTTATTGTCTTTAAAAGAGCTTCATTTCTGTTGGAACGTGAAACAGAAGGAAGAGACAATGGTGGATATCACTCTGTTTTATTTGAGTTTAAAGCACAGAGTGTTGGTCAGTCGCGTAAAACCTGAGAACGTTCAGAGAAGGTAAAATAATATTAATAATAATAATAAATCAAGACCAATTTACAGGGTACAAAGGACTGATTTAATCAGCGTTAAGAGGATATCATCAAAAAAAGAGAAAAAGAAAAAAATAAACATGCATTTACATTCGTAAACAGTTACAAAAGTGTTGTAGGACGAAAGTGTCCAGCGTATTCCTTTTATCAAACGCAAACAAATAAATGCTAATTAAATGCTGTATTTACGGTATTTCCAGGGAGCGCACATTATTTAAGACATAATTTTTATAGAAAATATGGATTATTTTTACATTTCCCAGAAGAGCGGCTGCCAAAATAATAAAAAAAAAAAGTGAAAAAAAAAACTTCTCATTCACATTCTCATCGTTTCCAGGGCGACGCAGAGACGAAAAACGAATCACATTTAGACTGAGAACTATGTTTTAAATAATGCGCTCGTGGGAAACGCAATCTCAAATACAACATTTTATCAGCGTTTACATATTTGCACGTGAATAAAATCCGGAAAACGCTGCTACATTTTCTCTCCAGGAGGAAACACATTTGAGAGACGATTTTCTCAGGAATACTGAACGGAATCTTTGTGTGGGAATTTCACAAAGTGACACGAAGAACAGCATCACTGTAAATTCAGACCCTGAAGGCAATGTTTCAGAGCGGTTTCTCGGGTTCGTTTACTGTGTTAACGGTGACCCACTCATACAACGAGTCTACAAATGTACCCAAGTCCAGCACAGGGTCCAGAAGAATCTGTGCAACATTGGGACAAAAGCCCAGCTGCTGAAACAACAGGGAGTACACCTGTGATATCACGATGAGTTAAAGATCATTTTGCACAGACCAGAGAGAACGTCATGTCAGGAATCGGCAGAAAACACTGGACTGGAAACTGAAGATGAATTTGACCCAATCCTGTAACAGCTTTCACCTGAAACACCACCGTCTCCACTGCGTGATGTGATGCTGTGAGCTGTGTATTGTGTTTTGTTTTGTGCTCAGTGCTGAGGGGCTCCCGAAAGCTGCTGTGTTCTAAGCGCTGGCCCTAACATCAGATCGGTCCGATCCCCAGTAATGCTTCAGTCGTCTAAGGCTCTTAAAGATCAAGGTGCTACAAAAGGTCCTTTGAGAGTTAGCATAGAAGAGCCACAAGTTCTTCTATGTGTTTAAGAGATGTGTGGGTGTTAAGAACCTTTACAGGCGTAGTTCATGAATGTAAACAAAAAAAAAAAAACACTTCTAAATATGTTTCTTCACTTCGGTTTGCACTGGAAACCGCTCTAATGTGTTTACGAAGCCCCAGTGTCTGTAAATGAGTAAAAACACAAACTGGCTTGGTCCGGTACGCTAGGCAGGCTCTCTCTCTCTCTCTCTCTCTCTGCTCATGGCAGAGGCATCTGGAGTTTTTTAGACAACTCCAAATGTTGAAAAGTATGAACCAAAACGAGAATATTGCTCTATTCCTACTCTAAAGTGGGTAGAATTGACTTATCTTTGTTGTTTCAGATCACTTAAGGTGGAAATGTCTCCATACTCAGGAGATGGCTAACTGCATTAGCGACAGTGCTACAAAACAAAACAACTCCAGTTACACGAGTTTCTGTGGGATTTCACACAGTTGAATAAACCCTTACAGAGGAGTTACACTTCAGACGCGTACAAACACTCATTTTTCTCCTCAAACACACCGCTCCACCTTAAAGGACGCTTAACTTTGGGAAGTAAATAAGGTTTTTTTTTAAATTTAAAGGTTTACAAATCCATGACATGTTCTTAAGGTTTTATCCACATTTAAACGTTATCAGCAAAAATGGTTCTATCTATTTCTAACCAAAAGTGCTTCTTCTGCGGCATCGCTCAAAGAACCCTTAGAGTGTAGAGTGTAGAGAGCACAGCTGACCTCGCTCTCTGAGTGGGTGGAAGTTGATGGTGCTGGTTAGAGCTGTTGTGTGACAGATCTGAGCGGTGTGTTTCCCTGTGGTTTTAAGTGGGCTCCTAAAAGCGGTAGTGTGAAAAGAAGCAGTGGCTTGGTCTCAAGAATTAGGGGCAGTGCAATGCAAGTTGTGTCACTGACACACAGCTGCAAGGTCCGGAGTGGGATCCTCTCCTCAGGTCACTGTCTGTGAGGAGTGTGGCGTTCCTCCTACAGTCCAAGCACACGCTGGTAGGTGGAGTGGCTGAATGTGTGAGGCACTGTGACGGACTGGTGCGGTCCAGGGCGTCTCCCCCTGCTTTGTGCCCAATTATTTCTGACACGCTTTCAGAAGATGAATGAATATATGAATGAATGAGTAACGGTATCGGGGCATTTTATAACTGCAAGCTCCGCTATCGGTTTGACTTCTGGGAAAGTGGTGTTGTGCCAGCTTTAGTGTTGCAGTGGACTCTGCTTTGGAAGAGTAATGTATACTTGGTTGAGTCAGTCACAGCGTAACTGCAGCTCAGTTAAAAAGAGGAAGGGTTTGTTTTCCCACTTACGCAACTTACTCCACACTCACATTTACTGATCGGTGTAGTGTAAGGGTCAACAAAAACGTACAAAGAGTTACAAAAACATTGTGAATATATCGGCAGTAAAAAGTACGTACAGAGCACATCGTGTTAAAATAGGAATCTGACGGCTGTGTATTTTTTTTTTTGTTTTTGTTTTTTTGCTTGTTTTAGAAAAAGTTGCTTTATGCCAGACTACACTTGGACATATTAACTGTAGAGTGTGTGCATATACACTGATCAGCCACAAGATTAAAACCACCGACAGGTGAAGTGAATAACACCGGTGATCCGGCAGGAGGAGGGGGTGTATCAGACAGTGATTGGTGAGTTCCATGTTGGATGGAGGAGGAACGGTCCGTGTAAGGATCTGAAGGCCACACGGTGATGGTTATAAGGTTTTGGTCAGTCTCCAAAACCCACTTTCAGAGGCACGTGCTGCAGTCACTCACCTGTGGGATCAGACCAGACGGACTGTTCACTTGCTGTGTAACAAAACCCCAACACTTGACAAGTGATATCAGTTTTGTGCACTTCAGCTCTTAGTGGTTTCAGTCTTGTGGCTGATTCATACACATATATACTCTATATGTTTATATTGCACTATTATCTGTGAATAATAAAGGTCCTCCCTTTTATAGAGAGATGGACAAGGTTGTGGGACCGCTCCGGTCCGGTCCGGTCCATCGGAACAGGGAGCAGAAAGCAGGGAATTCCAATAGAAAGCATGTAGGCATCTCGGAATACATGTGAGACTTTCAACATAAAACGCACACGCAGGACTGCGCTTTCTCTCTTCCTCTTGATGCTCCTTCCGTGACGGGTCTTCATCTCAGTTTTTATTGGTCCCTTGACTCATAGAGAAGCTTTGCAGCCTGCGGATGAAACAAGATCCGAAAATAAGGATTTGGAAATGACACAACCCACAAAAATACAACTTCTTTGTCATTAAAATGAGAATAAAAGGAATACGCTCTCGCTCTTCTCCACAGAGGAACACAGTTCTGTTTCTTAATGAAACGTCTGTGACCTGCTTTGGTCCAAACCCCACGAGCCCCACAGCAGTGTTCTCCCCCTGTGTAAACAGCCCCTGTTCAGAACGCCCGCTTTCAGCACCTGTTCCTTTAAATGATAATGAGCCGCTCACTGTTCACCCCGACCCCGAGCGCACAGCAGTGAGGAGCGAGGAGCAGAAGCTCTGGTTTTTAGCCGTTTTCACTCTGTTCTCTTTCTTCTCCGTTTTTACTCAGTGCTCTTATTTCTCCGCGCTCGTTGTGTCTGTTTTGCTGCTTTCAACCTCGTCTTTGTGCTCTCACATAAACACGGGTCCAGCGCTGTGATTGGACAGACTCAGACGAGGGGGCGGGGCAGTGCTAAAGTCTCAGCATTTTATGTCAAGAAGCGAAGCAGATACATACATTAATGTCAACATACACGGATTTGTAGACGTAGATGTTTGTGTACCTTGTGCATGGCTGCGAACCAGGTCGAGGCAGTCTTCTTGTCGTCGGCAGCCTCCATGCGAAGCTGCTGGGGGTCCTGAGAGCCGGGGGGCTTGTACTGTAACAGCATGCCCGTGGCTCGAGACAGGCCACCTGTACAACAGACAAGAGTGAAAGTTCATCCAGGACCACGGGTCACTTCAGGATGAGAAACGATAAATGCCAACCCAAATGGAAAGAAATGAAGAAATATTGGCAGGATGTGGTAGAAGCAGATGATAACAATACAGTCATTTACAGAAAGGTTGGCTGCACTGGAACCTGACCAGGTCTGACCACTGTGGACTGCTCCAATGTACCAAGCTGAGGGTGAGGTATAAAATGAATGGTTCAAGGGAGGATACGATGGCACCGTTTTCTTAAAGGAATACTCTCAAGTGTTTCCCCCCATATCTGTATCATTTTGATGACCATGCGCTGTTATAGCCACTGGAGGAACAAAAACACATTGACTTATGCCATTAATAATCATCACCTGTTCACTGTAGAGAGGGCACTGAGACAAAGCCAGGTCTGCTGAAACCACACAGACACCTGTAGGTAATGCAGCAGTGGATTTGGACATGCTTCGATTAAAAATAGTGTCATATCTGGTAGTGAATACACTTTTACGGGTTTTGAATATTCCAAACAAGTATTCAGACTCTCAAATCATTTTTAAACATCAGTAGCGCTTGGAGAATTTCGTCCATCTGACAGAGCAGATACGAATCAGTCCAAACAGGTTGTTCCAGATGTGTATCTGATGTAAATGAAACACAAGCCTCTTTTATTTTCTCTTTTATTTAAATAAAATAAAAATAAACACACTAGAGGAGTCTGAACACTCGCTAAATACAGCAACAAAGTCACTAAGTTGGTAACGAAGCACGTGGCCCTAGTGGACACTTGCTGTGGAGATGGTTATTAACAAACGTGCCGACCAGATTCATTTGCATACATTAAACTAACACTGTCTCTATGACCCTGCGGCAGATCCACTGGAGACTATTTACATAAACAGATTCTACTGTAACTCTCTGACTGTAACACTTCCACTCTGACACCCCTCGACTGTCTGCTGTGAGCTAGTTTAATAAAGTACAGCTTTATGGTCGATGACTGTGATAACAGTAACACCGAACTGGATAACGATGAGTGCTAGAGAACAAACAAAACAAAAAACATCTCCAGGGTCGAGAGGGAGGGAGACGGCGTGTGGCTCCGAGGGTGATTGTGACGGTTGGAGAAGGTTGTGACGTTGTGAGGAGCATGTCGACCGTTTCGAAGCCGACACTAATCAACATTTACTTTTTAGTTTTTTACCTTTTATTATTATTTTTCCTGTTTTTTTTTTTTTGTTTAATTTGTGATTTAGTTTATTGTTAGCATTTTTTCTGCTGAATTTATTCTGATTGTTATTATTATTATTTTATTCATCTTATCTTCTTATTTCTCTTCTTATTTTTTTAAATGAGAGGGGCCCTAGATGTGGCCCCACAGTTTAATTAAAGACTGATTGATTGATTGATTGATTGGTTTAAAAAAAGGCAAATCTTTAGAAAATAATACCAAAGTGTTTAAGCACTTAAAGAGTGTAAAAACAGAAGATCAGATCGTTGGGGGCTGATACTCATTTCACACTCATTCCATCTCTTTATACATTTTATAACTATTTTCAGGAAACAGAACTGGAACAGAACGGAACAAACTGGTACTGTCTCTGATCCAGGGGCTTAAAGGTATTTTTCTGTGCTTTTCTAAACACTTTGGAAATGACGGTCCTTAGTAATCAACCAAGTTAAAGATACATCAGACAGAGTTTAGGTTGAAACACTGTGTATTCCTTTAATTCACATGCAATTCATGCCCAAAAGTGCACAGAGCATCAAACAAAAATGAGTTTCTCACAGATGCACAGCTTTTAATGTGGTTGCCTTTTTATATTTCTCCAGATTCATGAGGTGTTCAAAATCAGTCTAAACTTTTATAGTTCTGTTACAAAAGAAAACACAGAAAAGGCAAATCCATTTTAAAAGCAGCAGCTAAAGGGCCGGGGTGCATTGAGGCGACACAGACAGAGAGAGAGAGAGAGAGAGAGAGAGAGAGAGAGAGAGAGAGAGAGAGAGAAAGAGAAATGCTAACCTTCAGATATAAAATGACTGTCCAGCAGAGTGGTGTAAGTATGAATATCTTTCTCTGGGCCCAGAAAAGAAAGAAGGGATCAAGCAGCCAGAGAAAACAAAAACCAAAATGTAAAGAAGCCCACAAAGGATTCATTTCAAACATTACCTAAAGAAACATTACATCACACGCTGTTTCTTTCCTGAAAGTATAAGCTGAGGTCACCTTCGGCCGAACGGAGAAAATTAGTGAAGCGTTAAAAGCAAAAACAATCAGTTACACTGCATCACAGAGAAATACAATTAACAACAACCAGCCGTGACTTTATCAACTCCACTGACCACAGAGAGGCACTGTACTTCTACAATTACATACTGTTGTTCACATGTTGCTCTGCATACTTTATTACCCCCCTTTCTCCCTGTTCCTCAGCGCTCAGGACCCCCACAGAGCAGGTGTGATGTGGTGGTGGATCATTCTCAGCGCTGCAGTGACGCTGACGTGGTGGTGGTGTGTTAGTGTGTGTTGTGCTGGTGTAGAGTGGATCAGACACAGCAGTGCTGCTGGAGTTTTTAAACCCTGTGTCCACTCTCTGTCCACTCTGTGAGACACTCCTCCCTCGTTGGTCCACCTTGTAGATGTAGAGTCAGAGACAGTAGCTCATCTGTCGCTGCACAGTGTGTGTCGCTCGTCCTCTAGTCCTTCATCAGTGACACAGGACGCTGTCGGCTGGATGTTTTTGGTCGGTGGACTGTTCTCAGTCCAGACACTGAGGGGTTTAAAAACTCCAGCAGCACTGCTGTGTCTGATCCACTCTACACCAGCACAACACACACTAACACACCACCACCACGTCAGTGTCACTGCAGAATGATCCACCACCACATCACACCTGCTCTGTGGGGGTCCTGAGCATTTAAAAAACAGGATGAAAGGGAGTATGCAGAGCAACTGATTTGAATTAATTGTAGAACTACAAAGGAGCTGAGAGATCGGCCAATAAATGCAAAAATTAGGTGATTTTAATGTTCTGGCTGATTGATGTGCTTCTATTGGCTGTCCTTGGTGTCTCATTCTCAACATGAAATACAAAACACATCAGACTCAGTGGAGTAATGCTGACTCATCGTATCCGTTTGAAACGGGAAGGAAACCGCTCTCCTCCGATCAATAATAACCACAGGAAGTCGTAGCAGCTCAGGATTGATCGGTGGAAGAAGCCAAAGAGCTTTTAGAGCCGTTCTCTCAGTATGGAAAATATTACTGTGGTGTCATTATTGAAGGGAATATACAAGGCCTAGGAATGGAGTCTTATCAGAAAAACAGTCCAATCAAGATCTGGGACACATTCACGGTTTTACTGAAAAATTTAACAAAAAACATGACAAAAAGATGTGAAATAGCAGTGAATCAAAACTGAGAATCTGCCTTTAACACACCTGTGCAAGTGTACAATCACACACACACACACACACACACTGATACAACTGTCCAGCATTCCATGTGTGTATTTTCACTGCCTCTAAACACAAGTGTGTGTGTGTGTGTGTTTTCATAGCCAAGGATGCATCAAAATATGAGTCTAAATTACAATGTACTGCAGTGATCATAAAAGCATGTTTCACATTTAAAAACATTAAAGTTCATTATTTCCATTTAAACACTTTTTATAAAATTTTGAGGATATTTCTCGCCATTTCCTGCTCTCAACTCTGTTAGTGTGCTCAAAATGGGTATAAACTTCGTGTAAATGGGTAAAAAAAAAACTGTCTCAGTCTGGTACGCTATTCTCTCTGCTTTTGGACCATTAACAGACCGCTCAGTGTTGAAAAGCATGAACCGAGAGTGAGGCTCTATTCCTGCTCCATAGGGGGGTAACACTGACTTATTTCTGCTGTTACAGTTACATTACTTAAGGTGGAACTGACTCTAAATTCAGGAGAGCGCTAACTGCATGAAAGTAAACACAGAGGGAAAGTGCTACAAAACTAAACAGCTCGAGTTACACATGAGTTTCTATGGGAATTCAAACAGTGAATAAACACCTACAGACAATTTACACTTCAGACACCAACAAGATACAGTCGCTTCTTACTCACACACACCGCTCCACCTTAAAAGATACAGTCGCTTCTTACTCACACACACCGCTCCACCTTAAAAGATACAGTGGCTTCTTACTCACACACACCGCTCCACCTTAAAAGATACAGTCGCTTCTTACTCACACACACCGCTCCACCTTAAAAGATACAGTCGCTTCTTACTCACACACACCGCTCCACCTTAAAAGATACAGTGGCTTCTTACTCACACACACCGCTCCACCTTAAAAGATACAGTGGCTTCTTACTCACACACACCACTCCACCTTAAAAGATACAGTGGCTTCTTACTCACACACACTGCTCCACCTTAAAAGATACAGCCGCTTCTTACTCACACACACCGCTCCACCTTAAAAGATACAGTCTCTTCGTACTCACACACACTGCTCCACATTAAAAGATAGTCGCTTCTTACTCACACACACCGCTCCACCTTAAAAGATAGTCACTTCTTACTCACACACACCGCTCCACCTTAAACTTTGTAAACAGTGAAGTGGAGGCAGTGCAGCTGTAAAAGTACAATGCAATTTCTTAATTTTATTTATGAAATAAAAATGATTCCCTTATATCTCTCTAAAAGTGGGATCTTACCCCCAGGTGTGGAGCCCTCTGTCTGCACTTCCATTGTGGAGATACGAGACAACTCCACCTCAAAATGGCTCTCACCATCCAGGAACAGATACCTAGGGTAAAGACAGGGTCCATTTATAAGGGTGTGGTAAACTAAATGGCCACAAAACATAAAGATACATATTTTTCTTTGAAGAGAGTGACTATGGTGGAGTGCACTGGTTTCCATAGTAACAATGCAGGTGTTTGATGCTGGTTGTCGCAGTAATGATGTCGACATTGACTCATAATAAAAACACAGAGGGTTGTCAGGGTAACAACACAGCTTTGTTGTCATAGTAATGACAGACCCTGGTTGTTACAGTAGTAATGTAGATTTTGGTTGTCATAGTAACAGTGAAGATGCTGGTTGACACATTAACAACACTGGGTTGAGTAGTGAGAAGGCAAGAGGCTCCGCCTTCAAATGACACACACAAAACCCACAAGAAATTGGAGTATATCAGACGACAGTTAATGTTTTCACAGTTTATGACCCTGTTAAATGCGAGTGAGTGAGTGTGTGTGTGTAGGCTACCTGTGGTTGTTTGACAGACGGCACACCATGGTTTCTGATTTCTCAGAGGAACCTACTGTGACCAGAAACGTGCCTCCTACAATAAAGACACAGCATTACAACAGAAAAAGAAAGCCTACATTAAAGATCTGGTAAACGTGTGTACTGAAAAACATCTAGCGTTCCAATGACACGAATGAATGATGAATTAATTGCTGCTTATAATTTCGGCACGTGTATGCGTGCGGGGGAAATTAATTTAAGCAATATCACAAGTAAGACTATGTTAACAGCAAAGTATAAAGGGGACATGTCAGGAAAATAACATGTGCATGTTAATGTGTGCATCTGGAGCCCACCAACACACACACTGTGAAACAAGACCCCTCCAGTCAGTTTTCTGTGTGCTTTACGTCAGGAATCACAGGGTAAAACGAGCTGTTGTGATTCTGGTCCGTTCCTGCCGTCAAGTGCAGAACAATCGCCCCGCCCCCTCGTCTGACTCTGTCCAATCACAGCGCTGGACCCAGGTTTATGTGAGAGCGCAAAACAGACACAAAAATCACTGAGTAAAAATAGAGAAAACGAGAACAGGGAAGAAAGAGAACAGAGTGAAAACGGCTAAAAACCAGAGCTTCTGCTCCTCGCTCCTCACTGCTGTGCGCTCGGGGTCGGGGTGAACAGCGAGCGGCTCATTATCATTTAAAGGAACAGGTGCTGAAAGCGGGCGTTCTGAACAGGGGCTGTTTACACAGGGGGAGAACACTGCTGTGGGGCTCGTGGGGTTTGGACCGAAGCGGGTCACAGACGTTTCATTAAGAAACAGAACTGTGTTCCACTGTGGAGACGAGGAGAATGTCCTCATTAAATCACTGCTTTTGGCACAGACAGTAAGTGACAGGTTACTATTAATATGTGGGCGCTGATATAGAACACTGTTCTGTATCAAAAACCAATATCAAAAGACATTTGTTTGCCTAATGGGTCTTCAGTTAATAGATGACTTATTACAACAGAAAGAGCACGTGTGTTCCATGTGTTGAAAGCTAAAAGCAGAGCCACACACACACACACACACACACACACACACACACACACACACACAAAAACCACTGACACTGCAAATATGGTAAAGGCAGGAAATAACAAAGCAGCTCCTTGGACTCAGACCAGTTTAAAGACATTCTGCTACCAGCTGTGATTCTACTTAAGACACTTACAGGAACCGAGCGAATGCAGTGGAGCCAAGGAAAACAAAATCTCAGGAAACAGTTGGCGTATGGACTAACAGACACTAGGCCTGTCACAATGGGCATTGTTTGTGACTGATGTGACGTCCCAGTATTAACATTATCATTTTAATAGAGATATTTAACCCTGATATAATCACAATATTAGAGGAGAGTACTGCAGTTACACCCCTTCTTCAATCGTCTGTAAACCAACAGGCCAGTAAACACAGTATATATGTTTATTAACTCTATATTGTTATTATAGTGACAGGCCTAAGTAGAATTGGGTGGTATAACGATAATATTGTACACCGCCGTATTTAAAAATGTGGATATTTATGACGCGTGTGTGGTGAATCAAATTTCTGTTCTGTTTTTCAGCACAAGGCCAGAGTTCATTCATGTGCATTTAAGAGAGCCGCAGGGAGGGGGCGCTGTGGGGGCTCACTGACTGCTGACGTCACACTCTGAAAACAGTTAGAGAGAAAACACAAGCCCAGTCGCCCGCCGCAGTGTGAGTGTAGCGCTGAGTTTGGGTTAAAACAGAGAGGAATGAAGCCGAAAACAGACACAACACTCAGAAGAGCCTTCACTCGACTCTGTGCTCACAGCTGTGAGGCTTTATCTCTAAACATGTGTGATTTGAGCCTCAGTTTCGCTGGAAAACCATCTGCTGTCGTGTGCTAAACCACAAGTGTCTGTTAGCAGCCAGCTGTGCTTCTACAGTGTGGAACCACCTTATTTCACTTATTTTCTGTTCCTCCAGCACCACACACTGAAATCTGAGGACACCGCCCAGATACAGAGGGATTAATTTACCTGGTTGAAAATATCCTCCCTCTTAATGCTCACTATGACTGACCTGGACTCCCAGATGCCAGAGCTGAGTGTGTGTGTGTGTGTGTGTTGTTTGTCAGACGCACCGATCATCAGAACTTTGAGCTGCTTGTCATAGAACTCCACTTCTTTCTGTGAGATGAGACTGCACTCCGCACACTGTCTGACCGGGTCAACGAAGCACATCCTCGGCAAGGCCACCTTCTTACAGCAGCATTTATCACAGAAACACCTGCCACAGCGCCGACAGTGGTGCTGAAACACAC
Source organism: Hoplias malabaricus (assembly GCF_029633855.1). Taxonomy (NCBI): domain Eukaryota; kingdom Metazoa; phylum Chordata; class Actinopteri; order Characiformes; family Erythrinidae; genus Hoplias; species Hoplias malabaricus. The sequence continues at coordinate 8,584,403 of NC_089807.1, read as the reverse complement.
ACACACACACAATAAGAAGTGCTGCCACAAGATCTAGAAAACTGAGTAACTGAGTACAGTAGTCCCCTCTTATCCACAGGGTTATGTTAAAAAAACTGTGAATAACAGCGAACCCTATCTATGTTTATTCACACACCTATGAGCAAGTGTGATCTGGAGACGCTGAACAAAGACATGCTTCCTGTCCTGAGCAGGGCACTGCAAGACCATTTCAGAACAGCATGCATTTTAAACCATATTAACCTCGCAGAACTACAAAGTGCTCCTGAGAAACTGGGCAGTGAGAGTAGAGACAAGGAGGTGGTAATAATGTTATGGCTGAACAGTGCGTGCACACACACACATGCACATGCACACACACACACACACACCCACACACACACATGCACATGCACACGGACACACACCAAAAATGAGAACTAGTGGAAAGAAGTAAAGGAATAAAAACAGAACTGTGCAAATGAATGGTTTTTAGAGCCACAAGATTTTAAAAGAACCCCAAAGTCACTGAACGTAAAAATAAAGAGACTCCGCTCACTCTGAAACGGCACGAAATGGACCTTACTCACTTTTCTGGTGATGAAGTCGAATTTTGTGTCACACTGCATGCATCTGGGGCACTGAAACACAACCGGCAGCAGACAGACTCAATCAGAATTAAATACATATGAGAATAAGATATATATTAAATATCTGCATTAAAGGAACACCATGTAAGATTTGGGTTTTCGGCTCCTGGGGCTCCCCCTAGTGTAAATAATTTTTACAGCACTGTTATAAAGTCAATGGAGAAGCATTGATTCTCTGCCCTCCTCCAAGTGTTACATAGTGTGGTTTCTGCAGTGCTGAACCAAGAGTAGCCAAAACAGTGACTCTATTCTGTCCATTACAGATCAGTGAAGCATCTCAATGACTCTGAAGATGTAATTTTAAGGTAAAAATATTACGTAGTGTTCCTTTAACTGTGAAAACCAATGATTATTTCTCAATATTATATTATAAAACGAAATAATAAGCATAACACATACTATTTACTGCAACTGACTGATTACATTAGTACAGATGAATATAGTCACTGTCCAATTAAAACATTTAAAATGTAACTTTACAAAAGAAAAAACAATAAATCTACTTGACTTTTAATAAAGGTGAATGTCAAATGTAGGGAATGTGATGATCCGACTTTCAGTTCCGATACCGATATCAACACAGAACCTTTGAGTATCGGTCAATATCCGATAATGATCCGATACATTGCCGCATTAATAAACTATACACCTCACCTTTTGGGAGAGACTTAAGGAATAAGGGCTAAATTAATTGTCACGAACATGAACAATGGTGCAGGACCTTGGTCTTCAAATTCCTGTTTATCCGAGACACGATCCAGCTAACTTTGATAATATCGGTCCCAATATCAATATCCTAATCTCGGATTGGTGCATCCCTAGTAAAGAAATTTTATTCAGGGTTGTCATTAATTAAATAACAACAAATGTAAGTTACATTTACAGACATGGATATTGAGGGAGGAGACAGTGCTGTTCCTTCACGTCCTCCGCCATGTTTCTGTCAGTCGATGGAACCAAACCAGGGACCCTTCGTGTCCACTTCTCTCGTGTAACTTGATATTTACAAGCTTTCAAATTTAAATATGACTGCATGAATTAAAGCTGATTACATAGATGTACTTAATAGAAGATGCATGACCAGTAGTTCCATAGTTGTTACACATGCTATCATCACGTTATCCACCAGTAATAACAGACGACAAAAAACAAGATTAAAAAATAAACGCAAAGAGGTCACTGGAGTCTTTGTTTGTTTGTGTCTCCTGCTCCAACACGTCCAGTTTGACCGGGGGAAGGGTTTAGTAATGTGCCGAGGAGTGGATTTACGGGTGAAACGTTAAAAACTTATTCATACGGCTTCCAGGAACAGGACTGAAAATTGCTGACCTCCACAATAAAACCCTTCTCCGAGTGACACCATTACAGACATGACTCATCACAGCAGCTGACACTGTCTCCAGATGTCCTGCCTGGGACCACGTTTGGTTGGTACTGACCACTGCACACCGGGAACTCCTCACGGGACCTGAGTTTAGGAGACACTCCGTCCAAAGCTTAGGGCCGTCACGATGTGGCGCTGGTCAAACTGGTTCAGATCCGTACACTGACTACACCCTGTCTCCAACACCCACTTCAAGAACTGACTGTTCACTTCCAAAACATAAATGCCTTAATTCACATCTTTAATTTATAATAAATAAAAGTTTAACTATTTGAGAAAGAACTGAAAAGTTAGTGGCTCTTGAAAAATACTCCTGACAGCAGGGGATTAGTCTGAGTTCGGTTTAATAGAGTCAGCTAACTTTAGTCAGACAAAGATTTGCTGTTCACACACACACACACACCTAAATGAATGGGTAGTAAGTTTGTCTTTAAAAGACCAGAATGTACAGTTGGTTTGTTTTTTTTTAATTAACTTAATACCATTTTTAAATAGTTGTTATTTCACACAGATGAGCATTTATCTAAAACCTGGAAGATTCATTTAAAATATCCACACTAATATATTTTAGAGAAAAGACAATAATCACAATAATAACAGCAGTATTTCTAACCACAATACAACAGCTGCAAGATTTAAGGTGGACCGGATAATTCGACTAACCAGACAGATTCACGTAACTTTAAAATGAGGTAAATTATTTTATTTCTATCCGGATTAGGGAAATAAATCACCTTTTATGAAAATATATTAAGTAGCCGCCTTATTAACGTTTATAAGGAATTAAACTGGGCATGAATCTTAAGTTTCCTTAACGGTCGAAATTAAAAGTCCACCTTAAATGCTGCAGCAGCTACATTCTAGTTTAATTATTTTTGCAGACTTTACAAACATTAAAATCAGTAAGATTAACGTTAATTACAGCACTTAGTGACTTTTTAAGACACCAAATCAACAACACCTCGACATAAAAACAATGAAACCTAAGGAACTAGCTACATTTATAAAGTTACGATCCACTTTTTGTTGGAATTCTCCGTTCCACCTTAAATGACTTCACTGGGCGCTACATTAGCACAATAACTAATATTTACACATTGAACACAGGAGAAACTTCTGTTCATTGAGAAAACCAAAGACACTCGACAACTTAAGGACGCACAGCGAGAGGCGATCCGCTTTTCCAAAAGCACCGTTTAAGGTGGAACGGGGAGTTCGGAGAGAAGCTGAGCTCGGCTCGGTTTTCAGGGCTGGGCCGCTCGGTTCTGGAGCGGGGTCGTGCTCACCTCTTTATCAGGGACCCACTGCGGCTCGTCCAGGGAGAACGGGCTGGTAAAGGCTCCGTTCTCCGGCACCATGCGCAGTCCACTCGGGCTTCGGATCAGCTTCTTACCGTCAGGAACCGCTGACATTTTTCCATCAAACTCTCTCCGTCTCTCCGCCGCCCTCAGCTGTTGTTTTGCCTCCGCGTTCAAATCTCCTCTTACTGCCTACCCACTATGTAGTGCACTCGAATAGGTCACAAAACTGCACCCTTCTCTAGAATAAAAGTGTAGTAAATGTTCTCGTGGGATTTTTTCCTGGTGAGTGTCAACAGTTTGATATTTATGAAAAGACACATGATTTTTGATTTTGCTATACTTCTGAGGACCTTACACTGAAATAATACTGTAGCTAATTAATGCTAGACCTGCACCTAAATCTAACTCACACTTTATCCTGAGCAACTAAAAGACAATCATTTTATTCGTTTAGGTTTACACATTAATGAACCAGTTTTTGTCAAATAAATAAATAATTAAATTAAAATAAATATGTAATTGAATTTAATTGAGTTTGTTAAGGGCGGCACATAGTGTCACAGTCACACAGCTCCAGGGGCCTGGAGGTTGTGGGTTCGATTCCCGCTCTGGGTGACTGTTTGTGAGGAGTGTGGTGTGTTCTCTCTGTGTCTGCGTGGGTTTCCTCCGGGTGACTGTCTGTGAGGAGTTGGTGTGTTCTCCCTGTGTCTGCGTGGGTTTCCTCCGGGTGACTGTCTGTGAGGAGTTGGTGTGTTCTCTCTGTGTCTGCGTGGGTTTCCTCCGGGTGACTGTCTGTGAGGAGTGTGGTGTGTTCTCTCTGTGTCTGCGTGGGTTTCCTCGGGTGACTGTCTGTGAGGAGTTGGTGTGTTCTCCCTGTGTCTGCGTGGGTTTCCTCCGGGTGACTGTCTGTGAGGAGTTGGTGTGTTCTCCCTGTGTCTGCGTGGGTTTCCTCCGGGTGACTGTCTGTGAGGAGTGTGGTGTGTTCTCTCTGTGTCTGCGTGGGTTTCCTCCGGGTGACTGTCTGTGAGGAGCGTGGTGTGTTCTCTCTGTGTCTGCGTGGGTTTCCTCCGGGTGACTGTCTGTGAGGAGTGTGGTGTGTTCTCCCTGTGTCTGCGTGGGTTTCCTCCAGGTGCTCCTGTTTCCTCCCACAGTCCAAAAAGCACACGTTGGTAGGTGGATTGGCGACCCAAAAAGTGTCCATAGGTGTGAGTGTGTGAGTGAATGTGTGTGAGTGAATGTGTGTGTGTGTCTGTGTTGCCCTGTGAAGGACTGGCGCCCCCTCCAGGGTGTATTCCCGCCTTGTGCCCAATGATTCCAGGTAGGCTCTGGACCCAACGCAACCCTGAACTGGATAAGGGTTACAAATAATGAATGAATGAATGAAACACAATTAAAAAAGTTAATTAAAAGCATTTCTATAGATTTCGCAATGTGAGCTTGCTCCACCACTGTGGGTTTGTTTCTGCTGATCCTCTACCTCATATTTGGAGCTGCATCTGGCTGTCGTCAAGTCCGTTTCCCCCACCGTTCCAAGCTCTGCAGCCCACGAGTTCCTGTGCAGCCTTGGCCTCTTCTGCTTCTCCACCTCTCGCTTTGACCGACATAAACAGTGAGCCCCCACCTCCGCCTCCATCGTTAGATTGCGGCCCTGGGCCTCGTGTTAAACAGCTTCTCCGGCTAAACAGCTAAAGGACCGCCTCTGGTTTGGGGCCGCATTCGGACATTGTCGCGCCTGCTTCCAGCTCCGACTGCCCTCAGCAGCATGTTTTCCTCCTCCTAACACTACTAACTGCCTCTTGAGTGAAACCCTGCATCGGCCTCCATCGCCTGCATGCAGCTTTGAGCCTCCCCTTATCTTCATATCGGGCTGAACTGATACAGGACTGCCACGTGTTTGGGGATGCAATCATTTGTTATCTCAGACTGATTGGTAAACAGAGTGCTAAACAAAATGGTGGACCAGAAGTGGCCTACAGTCAGTGGTGTGCCAATCTTAGTAATCCAGTGGACCAACGCATATGCTCCCTGTCTGGGGTGAAAGCCTTCAGAATATATCATTATTATGAATTTTAATTGTTAATCGATGGATTGTGAACACATTGGATATTTCAAATGTGCTTTTACAAATGATGGAATCCAAGCTTTGCGATTTCATAATTAGATATTAAATTAATTACAAGATTAAACCATTCTCAGAACATCCCATTTATCTTCCCACTTCCCACAAACCGGGGCATGTGATAATAAATGGGCACCAGGTACGCTGGCGTTGAATGTGTATTTCCACACAGACAATGGTAGTGAGTGTGTGTGTTCAGAATGCCATTTTCCCATGAGTCACTAGGTGTCCTAGTGACTAGTTAATTAAACTAGTTAATTAAAAAAGTTTGATGCTGCTCTAAAATGGATGGCACATTTCATGTTAATGTGCTGTTTGTAGTAATGTATGTGCTCCGCCGTGGAACTTGTGGTTGCCATATTCATTGCAGGTGGCAAGAAAATAATAAAAGCTGCATCAACCACACTCCATTATTGACGGGGGCAGGCGAGGACCAGGGTTACATTTGTATATCTATGGACTGTCAAAAACCAGACAAACCACACAAACCAGAATACACAGACACAACGTGCCATGCTGCTGCACGACAAAGCGAATCTGTAATGGTTGGCTCTCTGACCACCAGAGAGAGACATTACTCCCTCTACTAATTACTAATATTTGTAAAAAGGCTAAGACATTCTGCACTTCCCCTTACTATCTTCTTTTCGAGCTTCTAAATATTTACAATGGGTTTTTGCTCCTCTCTCTCTCTCTATCAAAATAAATAAATAAATAAATAAATAAAAAATTGTACCTCATACCTCTCTCCCCTTTTGCTTTAACTTTACCTTCTGTGCTTCTAGTTAGGAAATCCTTTCAGTCTTGTTATTTCATGCTCTCTGCTTGGGGAGGCCAGTTATCCTCTGGCTGCTTTTGATCTTTTTCTTTTGAACTGCTCTGAGATCTAGTTGTTCTGCACCTGAGTCTTACCCCTTACTTCCTGTGGTGAATACCACCATTACAGAATCTTTAGTCTCCCGATCTGGTATTACACAGAACTGGGAAAATGTATACTGCCCAGATTAGCCTTCCCTCCATTTTGGATTTTCACCCATCTGTGCCTACTCATCTTTGTGTCTATTGGTTGATGTGTTTTCAAAAGTTAAAATGGTTTGAGGTTTGGAGGAGCGTCACTGACTGAATTTAAGCACATGTGTAGTCTGTCAGAGCTAATGCGGATTCCTAACTGAAATTTGAGGATTGCATTTCTGATGCTCTCTCAATCTCTACTGTGTAGGAACCTTAATTCCAAATCAGATGCATCATCCGATTGTTGTGAAAGGAAGGCTCTGACACAGTTTAAAGGATAAAGAAAGGCTTGTTTTATCAGGCATTTTAAGGTTTCCTACTTTGGTTCATAGACTGGGGACTGTATTGAAAATGTTAGCTGAAGGCAGTAGCTTAAAAAAGCAGATTTTGTGATGAGGTAAATAATTTAAATTAACGGGTGTAATTTTGCATAAGATGTTTTATTCATGTAATAAATTAACTCTGAGAAAAGTACGTTTTATTAAAGATCTACACAATGTCCTTTAGTCATTGCACATAAACCGAAAAATATGCACCTTTGACAAGCAAGATACCTGCCATTTTTATGGAGATGTTTGGAGCAAAGCCAAAGGCAACAGTGTGACTGTCACCGCACTGAAGGTAAATTATTGAACTTATCTTTTATTATTGTAATAATGGATTGGTCCATGTGCGTTTTGACAGTATGAGTCAAGATTGCATCTTTCAGATTGTAATGCACAAGACACTTTCCTATGGAAAAAGTAGTCCATGTAAAGTTAACATTAGAGAGCTGTTGATGAAGATCTGAAGCTGCTTGTTTCAGTGAGGTAGCTACATAAACATTTAAAATCGTTCACTAGCCTGGTTTGTATGCTGGATATGATAAAGCCGTCCTTGTAATTTTATTTAATTGAGTGTGAGACACTTTGTAGAAGATATTCTGAACCATTGACAGGATATAAACTGGACCCACTGATCCTGCTGTCTTCAACAGGGAAATCTGTGGTCAGTCGTGTCACTTCCTGATTGGCTTGTCATGCAATGAATACTGGGAATGCGAGAGACTGCACAAGAACCAGCATGAAGCAAATCTCTGGCATGCCGTTCAATCAACTATGCACTGATTAATATTCACAGCCACAACAAAGACCTTGCCCAAAGTAAAGATGTTTTTGTTTTTGTATGCACAGAGTTAGTGAGAAACGGATGGGCATTTTTTATCATGATTACTGCAGAATATCTCTGTTCTCGTCATAAACTGTATGTATATTACGCATTTTGAAACTCTGTAATAATGTGCTGTATTTTAATCTATAATTTAAAAATATTTTTTCCTCATATAATTCTGGCTTATTGTCACAGTATTTTTTTCCCCCATTCTCACTGCATTTAACAAGTTTCTTATATTGTTTTATTGATCCAGACCTGGGGCGGCACAGTGGCGCAGCAGGTAGGTGTCGCAGTCACACAGCTCCAGGGGTCTGGAGGTTGTGGGTTCGACTCCGGGTGACTGTCTGTGAGGAGTGTGGTGTGTTCTCTCTGTGTCTGTGTGGGTTTCCTCCGGGTGACTGTCTGTGAGGAGTGTGGTGTGTTCTCTCTGTGTCTGCGTGGGTTTCCTCCGGGTGACTGTCTGTGAGGAGTGTGGTGTGTTCTCTCTGTGTCTGCGTGGGTTTCCTCCGGGTGACTGTCTGTGAGGAATGTGGTGTGTTCTCTCTGTGTCTGCGTGGGTTTCCTCCGGGTGACTGTCTGTGAGGAGTGTGGTGTGTTCTCTCTGTGTCTGCGTGGGTTTCCTCCGGGTGACTGTCTGTGAGGAGTGTGGTGTGTTCTCTCTGTGTCTGCATGGGTTTCCTCCGGGTGACTGTCTGTGAGGAGTGTGGTGTGTTATCCCTGTGTCTGCGTGGGTTTCCTCCGGGTGACTGTCTGTAAGGAGTGTGGTGAGTTCTCTCTGTGTCTGCGTGGGTTTCCTCCAGGTGCTCTGGTTTCCTCCCACAGTCCAAAAACACACGTTGGTAGGTGGATTGGCGACTCAAAAGTGTCTGTAGGTGTGAGTGTGTGAGTGAATGTGTGTGTGTGTGTCTGTGTTGCCCTGTGAAGGACTGGCGCCCCCTCCAGGGTGTATTCCCACCTTGCGCCCAATGATTCCAGGTAGGCTCTGGAGCCACCACGACCCTGAACTGGATAAGGGTTACAGATAATGAATGAATGATCCAGACCTTGACTGTCCTTTCTACAAATAAATATTGGGTATGATAATTTGAGATATTAAAATACATTAAAAGGCATTAAAAGGAATGTTATTTAAAATTATATTATAACAAACAATTTAAGTGAAGGACCAGATGGAGTTGATCATTTGAATGTCACACAAGAAGATTATGGGCAATTACATCAAGAATTAATCAAATGTACAGCAGCAGATGTCTGTCATATGATCATTTTTACAGGTGTGTGAAATAAAACTAAACCTTTTCACCACGATTAACAAGAGACTATATTTTTCATAAGCCAGTGAACCTGTGTTGAGCAGCACAGCGCAAACCTGTGCTTCTGGATTATGCTAAGTTGTTTCTTCAAACGTTAAAGCACTGTGTTTTAGGTGGCAAAAAAGTCAATTTTCTGTACAAGAGAGAACCTGGGCTGTGTCTGAATCAGCAAACGGCTCGTGATACCTTTGTAAAATAGGTTTAAACACACACTGAAATGAACAGACCTGCTACTAAGCTGGACAGCTCTAGAACTACACTCTGAAATCATTTTACACAAGGCACAGCATTATCTGCTATTATGTTGTTCAGGAAAGACATTGTTTTGCATTAATACTGTGAGGAAATGTTAGTCTAAAATGTCTTGGAATGGAACATGAATCAGAGGGACTATTAGCTCAAAATTCAGCTCAGGTCTCTGATTCTAACAAGCTGAATTTATCTGTTTTGGCTTCCCCAGCCTTGGCTGCGGATAATCAACTCCGGAGTTGTCATGGAGATCTGCTGCACCTCCCCTGTCTGAACTGCGGGCTCAAGGACACATGACTGCTACTACATTCTTGGACATTTTCACGAACTGAACCTCCTGAACTCCTACTGCTTTTGTCCACGTCACTGAAACTATATGTGTGTATTGCTTGTGTTAAAGGTGTTGTTTTTTCAGGATCACACACTGTGCTTCCTTAAGGCACAGTCTGTGACCTTCTTTCTTTTTACCACCATGTCGCGTCTGTTGCGCAGACCCAGCCCCTGTTTGGGTGAGTGAACAGACGGAATGTAATTTCAAGTTGTACTTGTATAACTTTGTATGCAACGTGAGGCAGATATTGTGAGATATTGAACATTATTTTCAGTGTGTGGTTAAAAAGCTGTTTCACTGAGTAGTGTCTCAACACTAGTGAAAGAGAAAGGGCTTAATGTGCCTCCTGAAGGCAGGTGAAGTTACAATTTCAGAACCAATAGCCTAAGCTAATTTTTGGAGACTCTAGCAAATGTTGAAAGACTAAAATGATTTGGTTTAATGAGGTTGGATTTATTTAATTTTCTATTTGATTTGGTTTACTAGACTTCAGTGGGGGCTCTGTTCAAAGCCTAAGTCAATGGAAATAGCAAAGAAGACCTAGGGTCTCTAGGTAGTCTTCCACTCAAGAGTTAACCAAGCCCAGCCCTGCTTAGTTTTTGAGCCCAGACTAGGTCAGGTGTCCTAAAAGAGGTGTGGCTGAATGTCCCACCAGGAAGCAGTTGACGTCCTTTAATCAGTTTCAAATTTCTGAAACAATAGCTTTGGCTCATTTTAAAGCTTAGGTAAAGTTTAAAAGAGTAAGAAAACTTGAATTAATCAGGATTTTTAAAGTTCCCTGTTTTAGATGTTAGACTTCTATGGGGACTCAAACCTCTGAATCAGTAGCCTTTGCTAATTTTGGGGCTCTAGTACCAAGGATTTCAAAACTTGGTTTAATGAGGATCTAGTTATTCTTCTTTAGTTAGAACATTTCTATGGGGATCCAAAACCTCAGTAAATGGCAGTATCTTAGAAGAACTTGGGTCCCTAGGCAGTCTTCCATTCAAAGGTTGACCAAGCCCAGACATACTTAATTGCAAAACCCAGAGTAGATCAGATATCCTGATAGACGTTGGGCTGAATGTGTCAGCAGAAATCAGCTGAAGCCTTTGGTCATTTTGAGGCTTTAGTAAATTTTAAATGACAACAAAGACTTGGTTTAGTGAGGATTTATTTATTCTTCTTTACTTTAATTCTATTAAACTGTAAGCATCGGTCAATGGCAATAGCTCAAAAAATCCACGAAGATGTTCCTCTCCAGCATCCAAAGTACATTCACTGTGGATCTTAGCGTAATCTCAGGTTTAGTGGCAGTGATACTAGGAGTATCTCCACTTTTTGGTCTGTAGGTTCACTGCATTCAAAGAGCTCTGTCAATTTTATGGCTAAATTCCATATAAATAGCACACATCTTCTCATAGATTTGTTCTCTTCAACATCAGATCCATTACTAACAAAGCTCCTTGGTTAACGGTTAATTACTTCATCATTGAACTTGAACTGAATTATATGTGTCTTACAGAAACTTGGCAGCCACAGAACAACTTTTTACACAAATTCTGCAGCACCACCTGGATTTGTTTATATATGCAAATCAATTTCCTACAATAAGGAGGTGGTCTCACGCTGATCTATCGCAAGAGTACACACCTAACGCCACTCTCGTTACAGATCAGATCAGATGTCTGTTGGCTATTGAGCTCTGTGGATCCACACCCACTATCATTGCTGTGCTGTAAAGACCACCCCCAAGTCATCATCCAGCAGTTTACTTAATGACCTCTCTACACTCCTAACCACTCTTAGTGCAATGTCTCCTAATATTATCTTAATGGGAGACTGATAAAACTGAAAACATGTTCAAAAAAGATTTTAAAGCAAGATTAGATTTACCTATTTTTACCTGAATTACCTATTTCAGATTAGAAGGCTAATTTGCAACTTGGTATATCAGAGGTGCATCGTATCAAATCAGACATGTTACTCCAGAGGACTTTGCCAGGTCAATTATGTCTAATCCTATTTCTGCCTCAGTTTCCTCACCCATGGATCTGGTGGCATACCACAGTAATAATTTATCCTCTGTGCTTGATTCTTTGGCCCCGCTGAAAACACGAGTGGGCCCATTTGCCCATACTGCCCCCTAGTATACACCTGAGCTATGCAAACTCAAGTTGGCTGGCAGGCGCTTGTAGTGCCTCTGCACTAGGATTGGACTGACTGTGCATAAACAAATATACGTTGACCACATGATGCACTACAAAAATGTCCTCTCAGAGGTGAAAACTTACTCTCAATAAGCATTACAACATTTTCCACTCTCTGTTGTATGTGACTTTAGCCTTCTGAACTGAAAGTCATATGTTTGAACTCCTTTCAAAATCCAGTATGTCTGCTTGTTATCTGGACCCAGTTCCCAGATCCTTATTAAAGGCTTGTCAGTCATTCCACATACCTTACATAACGTAGAACTCACCATGGATGGTATGTGAGGATTTAGATTTTAAAAATTATAAGCTTAATTCAGTGTAGGTTATCTTTGTAAATAGGAAGATTGCTGATCAGGAAATCTAGTTCTCTATATCTCTGATTCTCAGAAACATACCATATGTTTCTTGTAGCTTTGGCTTTGCATTAATATTGGAACACATCACACTGTAATAGATGAACCATTCATTCATTCATTCATTATCTGTAACCCTTATCCAGTTCAGGTTCGCGGTGGGTCCAGAGCCTACCTGGAATCATTTGGCGCAAAGCGGGAATACACCCTGGAGGGGGCGCCAGTCCTTCACAGGGCATAGATGAACCATCTAAATAAAATTTAGTCAACAATTTGACCACTTTGATGCATAGAATCTGTTGGACCTGTTTAGATAGTCATGCTAAATTTCTATAAATGCTTTAAAATATCTAGCAACTCTCCTGTGACTGATCCACTCATCTCAGAACAACACACACTAACACACCACCACTATATAAGTGTCACCACAGCACTGAGAATGATTTATCACCAGTGTGTAGGAGCATTTGGACACATAGGGTACATCATGGCTGTATCGGACTAATCGAACAAAATGTAAATTCGATCTTGAATACAAAGAATTGGAGTCATTTCAGGTGTTGGTAAATAATTTAAAGGTACATGATTATTTCTTGTTTCATACAAGAAACCCCCACAATCTACTCTAAAAATCAAACACCAGCTTTGTTGTTTGTAGCTAGTGGTAGTAAATGACTGAGCTGAAAGTAGTGTCCATGTAAGTGTGTATCACATTCATAAAGTGAACAGATATGATTTGAGGGGCTCCTTGTAACCAAGGGAAGTAAAAAAAAAATGTATGCCATGTTTATAGATGTATGTGTGATTTGTTTTTATAAATTTCAAGTAATGCTGCTGAACAGGAAGTAACGCTTATCTGTTTTGTCTAAATCTCCATTACGTACAACTCTTTACGGTAAAGATAAAGAGAAGAGGGTAGAATGTCATGCTACAAACCCTTAGCCCTTATTTATTATTGGAAAGCAGAAACCTTTATGTATTTTTAAAGCAGCCTTTGTTTTAATTGCAAAATGTCCGGCACTTTCAGTGCATTAGCAAGAACAATGTAGAAGGATTACCTTTTATTAATCTCCTTAGGAAAACAATTCTCTGCATTTAACACATCTGTGGTAGTGTTCGGTTTCTGTGTGTATGTTTGTGCTAAGTGAAGTGAGGAAGTTATTTTAAGAATGTTCTCAGTGTAATGCCACACTCCATTGGAGAATCAACAGAGCAACTACCAATTACAGCAGAAATGATGGTTATGTTCCTGGTTTAAGTGATATTTAACCAAAATTAGAATTATTTCTCAAGTATAGACATATTGTTGCTCATTCATTATGTACTTCTAGTTTGACTCCTCCAATTGGTGTTGTCCCACTAGCCACCATCACCTCACTTTTTTATATAAACAGCAAACAAGTAAGTATTTAAAATGCGTTTTAAATTTTAAGATCCAAATGTTCAAATGATGTTTATAGGGGGCATGTAAAATCAGGACCTGATACATCATAGGGGTTGTGGGGTCCTTTTTAAAGCCAAATACAACACTTAAAAAACCATTCTACTCAGAAGTAAGACTCAAAAGGTTTAATGCCTGTGGTGGTTATGACGCTGTTGGTAGGCTGTAGCCAATGTGGCTACTAGAGTGTTTATAGACGGCTGTTTGTAAAAATACTGAGTGTTAAAGATGTCATATATTTTGTAGATTACAGCCCCAGATACTTTCAAATGAAAGTCATGCTGTTAATCATGGCACAACTATTTGTTTTGTTTTATTCTCTGTTACAATTAACATTATATATATATATGTATAATACATACAAATAATAATAATAATTTAAAAATGTTGATAAAATGGTGTTCATCAGTAAGAATCAAGGAACATTTTAAACATTAAATGTAATAAATGTACAGGTGCTGGTCATAAAATTAGAATATCATGAAAAAGCTGATTTATTTCAGTAATTCCATTCAAAAAGTGAAACTATTATATGATACTCATTCATTACACACAGACTGATATACCTCAAGTGTTTATTTCTTTTAATTTGATGATTATAACTGACAACTAATGAAAACCCCAAATTCAGTGTCTCAGAAAATTAGAATATTACTTAAGACCAAAACAAAAAAAAAGAAAAAAGGATTTTTAGAAATGCTGGCCAACATGTATGAACATTATTAATGAGCACACTGTAATGAGCATGAATTCATTACTTACAGAGAAATGAGTGCAAACTACTTTTGTAGCTACTACTATTGTTATTAAATTACAAAAGTATGAAATGAATGCTGAGACCTGGCAGTGAGCCCTGGTCACATAAACAGTTTACAGCACATGGCTGTCACTATGTAATAAAGATTACCGGTAAAGGCATGCATCAGTCATAATGGGGAATGCGGAAAAAAAACGCCTTAGCCGCTGAGGAAGATACAACAGTTAAGTGAGTTTGTAACAAAGCACGAATCCGAAGTGTCTTGGGTGACTGTCTGTGGAACTGAGAAGAGAAAGTATTAGGACCCTGAGGCTGACATTCAGTGCCAACATTTTTATTTGAAAAAAGGTGAGATACTTTATGTAAAAACCTATATAAATAAATGCTGGTTTGTTATGGTGGATTTTTTAACACAAAGAAGAAAGAATGTTTACTATTTCAACATGGTGACTCTTTGACAAGACAAGGGTTTGGTTGGTGTCCTGGACTGTGAGTATGTGAGTGAAAAGGGGTTAGTGAGTCCACAAATTAACTGCCTTTAATAAACTGGCACATGACAGAGTGCCATATAAGAAATCTAAAGAACTGGCTCACAACCTTGGTGTATTAATGGACTCAGATCAGTTTTAGTCTCATATTAAAGCGGTTACTAGATCAGCATTTTACCATCTTAAGAACATCAGTAGATCAGAGATTTTCAGACTAAACCAGACCTGGAGAAACGTATCATGCCTTTATTTCTAGCATTGATTACTGTAATGGTCTCTGAACTGGACTTCCACAAAAGACCATTAAACAGCTTCAGCTGATTCAGAACACAGCCCCAGAGTCTCCCTCGGAGCAAAAGAAGAGATCACATCACCCCCCCCCCATCCTCAAATCCTTACACTGGATACCGGTCTGTTACAGAATAGACTTTGAGGTGTTATTACTGGTTTATAAATGTCTAAATAAGGGGTAGGACCAGAGTATTTATCAGATCTGCTACAGAGATCAGAGCCGAGCAGAGCTCTCAGATCTTTAGGAACTAGAGTTAGTCCTAACTCAGGTCAAAACTAAACATGGAGAGGCAGCGTTTAGCTCCGGCACCGCTTTTAAATGGAACCAGTCGACTGAGAACATTAGAAGAGCCCCAACGTTAGACACTTTTAAATCAAGACTTAAAACATTCCTGTTTGAGCAGCTACAGCTCGGTTTAAAATATTCTGCACTTTTCTGTAACGGCATTTTATTTTACTCTTTTTATGTAATTGTCTTATTGGAAATGTATGATTTATTCTGGTTTTAATTTAATTGTCTCTTTTTCTGCAAAGCACTTTGAATTGCTTCTGTATGAAAGGTGCTCTATAAATAAACTTGCCTTGTAGAAGAATAGCATTAGGTTGAGTATATTGAACATTGTTTATTAGTTATGATGATGACAGAAGTTCTAGAGTGAATGGGGAAGTGGCTGATAATTTGAGTTCTCAAAGTGACGCAGCTATAAACGGACTGGGAATAGCACAGCAGGAAAAAGGGGTGGGTGGGATGAAGATCCACAGCGCCACCTGAAAAGAAAAATGGGTGCAATGCTGTGTATCAAAGCAGTATTCTGAGAGGAGAAGGTGCGGAGTCGTGTCAGAATGAATGCTTAAATGTGCTTTCTGTTCCAATATTTTCACATTTTCAAAATTTTCAATAAACCTGCTGCTTTCACAGATATGGCCTTGGAATGAAAGACTGGGTAACAACTTTGGTTTTTCACGGTGACGGCTGAATTCTAAATCTCTATAAGCAGCATGGCCACTGAAAGTAAGTACTAAATTACTCCTGCACTGGTAATTGTAAATCGTCTGTACCAAATTGTGTGTACCATGTCACAGCTTGCAAGGATAATAATAATGCTCATGCTAAAAATCAGCCATTTCCCAAATGCTTGGGACAATATACTAGATTTAACTCACAGCTCAACAGACCGTATTTCCATAGTGTACGCCTGCACAAAGTGAAAATAAAGTAATGAAATATATAATTACATATTCATTTCCCTATTCCCAATGCCTGAATGTTCGCTTATCCAACCAGGCGAGGGATTTGCATTGCTGCTTAATATTGACTAAAATTGTGTAAGGGGCTCTTTTTTGTAATTTGTCAAAGAAGCTCTTTGCTTATTTTTGTGCTGTTTAAAAGTTGGGTTTAATCCCCAACGATACATCTTTCCTCTGTTCTCCAGTTGTCTGGAGAACACTGCCCTGTCGGGACTCTACATCCCACTGTCCCTTCTTTTACTCTTAAAAAAAAATTATAAAATAAATAAATAAATATTCCTATTTTTCTCTCTTCTCACCCTTTCCTTTACATGTGTTATCCTCCTCTTTTGGTCCCCTGGTAGTCACAAGTACTTTCACTTCCTGATAGCTCTTATATATATCACCTCTCACCACATCAAAGCTGGTTAAGTCCTAATACCTATTTAAGTTCATCTATTTGCCTTTGGGCTTATCACAATCAGTGCGACAACTGTCTGTATCCGGATAGCTGTCCCATTACAAACTGTAAGAATTTTTTGTTTCCTAAGCACCCCCTAGGGCTACAAGTACTTACTGCTCCAACTTGTGTTCTCATGTCTGTTTAAGCTCACTCTACTGTGTAAATTCAGTCCAGTATAATTCTTGTACGGCCGTTCATTCTCTCTCTCTCTCTCTCTCTCTCTCTCTCTCCTTCTTTTTCTTTCTGCCATATAATGTCCGTACAAGGAATATAAAGCTAGATTCTCCTTGTAGCTAGGCAACCATCCACCTATGAGCTATGTGATGTATTCTACCTATTACAGCTCTGTGGAACGCTACAATCATTTAGAATCTGTCATTTTAAGGTAGAATACTACATAGTGTTCCTTTAAACCAAAAATAAATAAATAAATAAATAAAACACAATTTTAATAATGGCAGAGCACAGTATCTTTACAGGTAATTTAATTGTGTAATTATACAGGGGTTGGACAATGAAAGTGAAACACCTGGTTTTAGACCACAGTAATTTATTAGTCTGGTGTAGGGCCTCCTTTTGCGGCCGATACAGCGTCAGTTGGTCTTGGGAATGACATACACAAGTCCTGCACAGTGGTCAGAGGGATTTGAAGCCATTCTTCTTGCAGGATAGTGGCCAGGTCTCTACGTGATGCTGGTGGAGGAAAACGTTTCCTGACTCGCTCCTCCACAACACCCCAAAGTGTCTCAATAATATTTAGATCTGGTGACTGTGCAGGCCATGGGAGATGTTCACCTTCACTTTCATGTTCATCAAACCAGTCTTTCTCCAGTCTCGCTGTGTGTATTGGTGCATTGTCGTCCTGATACACGGCACCGCCTTCAGGACACAGTGTTTGAACCATTGGATGCACATGGTCCTCCAGAATGGTTCGATAGTCCTTGGCAGTGATGCGCCCGTCTAGCACAAGTATTGGGCCGAGGGAATGCCATGATACGGCAGCCCAAACCATCACTGATCCACCCCCATGCTTCACTCTGGGCATGCAACAGTCTGGTGGTACGCTTCTTGGGGCTTCTCCACACCGTAACTCTCCCGGATGTGGGGAAAACAGTAAAGGTGGACTCATCAGAGAACAGTACATGTTTCACATTGTCCACAGCCCAAGATTTGCGCTCCTTGCTCCATTGAAACCGACGTTTGGCGTTGACATGAGTGACCAAAGGTCTGGCTACAGCAGCCCAGCCGTGTGTATTGACCCTGTGGAGCTCCCCACGGACAGTTCTGGTGGAAATAGGAGAGTTGAGGTGCACATTTAATTCTGCCGTGATTTGGGCAGCCGTGGTTTTGTTTTTTGGATACAATCCGGGTCAGCACCAGAACATCGCTTTCAGACAGCGTCCTCCTGCGTCCACAGTTAATCCTGTTGGATGTGTTTCCTTCTTCTTGGTGGTACGCTGACATTACCCTGGATACCGTGGCTCTTGATACATCACAGAGACTTGCTGTCTTGGTCACAGATGCGCCAGCAAGACGTGCACCAACAGTTTGTCCTCTTTTGAACTCTGGTCTGTCACCCATAATGTTGTGTGCATTACAATATTTTGAGCCTCTTACCCTCTGCTCATTGAACCTTCACACTCTGTTCTTACTGGTGCAATATGCAATTAATGAAGATTGTCCACCAGGCTGCTCCAATTTAGCCATGAAACCTCGCACACTACAATGACAGGTGTTTCACTTTCATTGTCCAACCCCTGTATGTGTGTGTATATGTGTGTGTGTGTGTGTGATGTTTTCTGTATTTTCTTAAAGGGTCAGAATCAAAATGTTTGCTGATATGTGCTTGTGTCTTGCTTATGTTCATGCATGAGGTGCACATGCATGAAATCATTCAAACATCAGACTACACATCAGAGGTAAGAGGAAAAGTTCATTTTTACATCTTTAACCTTAGTGAAAAGTTAAACTACAAAGAATTAGAAATAATCATAATGCATTACAAAATTGTAGTGAATTAGAAAATTGTACTGTAAAAAAAAAAAAAAAAAGTTGCAAATCAAAAAGACACCACATTCTTCCCTTCCATTGGCTTCATTTAAACAGCAGGGAAAATGGATTCAGATCCAATCATTTTAGATGATAGCACCTGGAACTCACTCAGTTCATCATTCACTCACTCACATGCATACTCGTGTACATACTCACACACATTTAGAAGCTATTCCACATGGAGGTGCTATTCAGTGCTTAACTATTAAAGTGCTTTATGAAAAAGGCACATGATTTTTTATTTTTTTATTTTTTTTGCATCTTGGGGTCAGATCAGGACTGTGATTTACTTTGGTACAATGACGTAACAAATATATCTCATTTTCTGTCAGCAACTCGTTTTGCTGTCTCTGCATTAACCATGAAAAATCTTGTCCTTTTAGAATCTAAAGCTGTGTATAAAACCTTGACCAAATAAAATGAGAAATACCTAATCCCAGCTCAGGATGTTAGTACACAAACAGATGGTTATCGCAGTTTCTTTTTTTATCTGAATTGTGCTTTTACAGAATAGATATATGGATGGACATTTTAACCCCAGACACAAGCGAGCTGGTAAGAATATAATATTTTAAAATGACTATCCCTTAATATCCCTTTATATATTTATTTATATGTGGGATATATGTGTGTGTATTTTGTACGTGTTATGAAATAAAAAAATGTCATAGCTTTTGTAATGACCATATGATAAAAATTTAGAAAGAATTATAAAAATTATAGAGTGCATGCAGATAATTACAGGCCTAAACTGTATGTTTTAAAGCAAATATACCTTATGAGAACAAAATTTTGGGGAAATAAGCATTTCGATAGAAATGAAAACATGAAGAGCGATCAAATTTAATATGTGCTTTAACAGTCTGTAAATAAAAACTTAATTATAAAAAACAATGAAACATTATGTAATTTACACTTTTTCAGTTTCAGATTTCCAGTTATTAATTAATTCTTTAGTTAAGTAGTATTTTTTTTCTGGCCATCTGGCGTACCACCACTTGCTGCTTTATGTACCACCAGTGGTACGCAGACCACAGTTTGTGAACCACTGCTATAAGGAATCGTCCCGCGCTTGCTCTTTGCCTGGTCCATTGCGTTGTTCTGATACTATGGAGTTTGTCCTCGACCACTACCCACAGTGCATTACATAGTTGCCCATTCTCTATTAGAAGAGGAACAATCATTCCAATTAGTTCCTCAACAAGTAGCTTGCTGCTTTGTCACAGTAACAAACTCTACTACACTGCGCTCACCGCCCAGACTGGATCAGCCTCAACTCACCATTACAGTATCAAACAACCCAGACAGCGAATCAGCTGAATAAACTACTCCGATTAAACTTTCTTCAGCCCAAGTGAAGTCTTATCTAGCCCGGTGTTCGGATGAGCGGCAACTATCTCAATTTTTAGCATGTTCCCTTTGTAGTGTACCATAAGTACTGAGGTAACATGGATTTAACCAGCCCTACAATGCATTGTACTTACAATATAACATTTATCCATACTGAACCACAGCTGCATCCCAGTGGGCATGGGTCAGTTGAAAAGACGATGAGACGACGATCAGTTGACGGATGAAATATGGTTAAATTTGGAAGTTTTTTTCCTGCCGTCCATGTGATGTCTGCACAGTACTTACCAAGTTAAAATTAAGTTACCATGTTAATTTTAGGTCATTTTAACATCTTATTTATGTAATTTTAATGTAAGTTTTCAGAAGATCGTATGTAAATGTAATGTCAAATATAAAGTGGGGCAGAAAGGTATTTTCAGCCACTGATTGTGCCAGTTCTCCTACGTAGAAAGATGAGAGAGGTCTGTAATTTTCATTATAGCTACGCTTCAACTATGAGACACAAAATGAGAAGAAAAAAAATCCAGGAAATCACATTGTAGGATTTTTAAAGAATTAATTTGTAAATGATGTATTTATAATGACACGAGGAGTGAGACGCTGAAACCCATACGTCTGTGTGGTGGTGGTTGTTGAAGCACTGATTCAGCTGCAGTCCAGTCTTTGTGAATCTCCCCCACATTGTTACATGAGTTTTGTTTCACAGTCCTCTCCAGGGTGATGTTATACCTATTGCTTGTACACTTTTTTTCAACCACATATTTTCATTCCTTTCGCCCCTCTGTTAATGAGCTTGGACACAGAGCTCTGTGAACAGCCTCTTTAGCAATGACCTTGTGTCTTGCCTTGATTGTGTAAGGCGTCAATGGTCGACTTTTGGACAACTGTCAGTCAGCAGTCTTCTCCATGATTGTGGAGCCTATAGAAATAGACTGAGAGACCATTTAAAGCCTTTGCAGGTGTTTTGAGTTAATTCACTGATTACAGTGTGGCACCAGGTGTCTTCAATATTCAACCCTTTCACAATATTCAACATTTTCAGAGAAACTGAATTTGAAGTTTTTGTTAGTTGTCAGTTATAATCATCAAATTAAAAGAAATAAATACTTGAAATATATCAGTGTGTGTGTAATGAATAAGTATCACATACAAGTTTCACTTCTTGAATGGAATTACTGAAATAAATAAACATGATACGATATGATATGATTTTACGACCAGCAGCTGTGTTTATTTCCAAAATTCTAACTTGTAAATTGTTCTGTTTATTTAATGGACATATGGAAGTACTTTTGGACAGATTTAATTCATTCATCCTGAATATAATATATATTTTTACATATATTTTTACCCAGCCATAACAGGTCAAACAGAATATGTTGCAGTTGTACAGTTGACAACAAGCTCACAGATTCCAGTGTCCGTTGTTAAAAATCTTTTGAGTAATTTGAAATTGCCATCAACCCCTAGCTCCTCAGAAATCATTGGTTTCAACCTTACAGCAGGTGAGCACCCTATACCTGTATTTAAGCTATTCTTAACATTTTAAGATGTTGTCTTTCAAGGTTTCAGTAAAGTGTTTAATATATAGATTAGCTTATAATGCAGAAGAGTAAATTATTGTATGATATTAAAACTTCGCTTATAAGAATGTGCCTTTCTCTGCTAGTTTGCCAGCCAGTGAATAATGAAAGTTTACCAGAGTGCACATGTGAGGATTCATATGTTTGGTCATACAATGCCTGTTCACACCATAAAACCTGTGGTGCCACGTTAGGAGCATGTAATTGTATTGTTGGTCTTCCAAGTCTTGGGCAGATGTGTGTTCCATTAACTGGTAAGAAAACAGTTATATATAGCATTACACTTACATCGTACTTGAAATAGCGTTCCTTACATTAACATGGTCACCATCTTCTTTTTAAAGTCTTTGACTTCACAGTTCAAATTCAGACAAATGCACAGATAAACACCATCAAGAGTTTGCTACAAACTTCAAACAACGTATATGCTGACAACATTTTACGTGTCTTAGAGGTTAACTTAACGACAGGTAAGAGTTTTGTCATATTCCTTTCATTTTTTTAAAATTAATTTGAAAAGTTTCTCTGATTTAATGTCTTCCAATAAAAACTTGTTTGTCGAGGAAATAAAATCCGAGTGCGGCACGGTGGGATTATAGGTGATGACGACGTCATACGGGGTCCTGGGGTTGCGGGTTCGAGTGAACTACTAAATTAAAACACTGTCAAGGCAGCATCATTTGCTACGGAGTACATTTAATACCTAGATTTTCTGTGAGGTAAAGGTTAGGTAACAGGCAAAAATCACCTTTTCCTCTTTACTAACTACTTTGACTTCATTCCATCTGTTCTCACAAGTAGACAGAGATGCTGCCCAGTAGGATGGCTTTGGAGCCACATGGATTTTTACAGCAATATCTGCCCACATCCCATGACTGTGAGGAAGAAATAGGTTTCCTTTTTAGAGCTGGAAATAGAGGGTAGACTCAAGCCATTATAGAGTAAAATATCCTCACAAACGTAAATCTAATTTCTTTGCCATAATCCAGCAACATAGAGACATATATTAGTGTGAAATACTTTCTTATTTTTGTCATGTCTAAAACGAGTTTAGAGTATGGTTCTAGAGTCTTCCTGGTGAGCCTGCTGTTTCCGTTCCCCCTGTGTAACTGTCTCAAGCTATGGATCCGTGACACAGTGAAACTGTCTTGGGCCCTGGTATTGTGTCACACTGAAATTGAGTTGAGTAGCTCTGTGCCTCAAAATGGCTCTGTGCCACTGTCAAATTGTCTCGAATGGTTCTGTGCTCCTGTGAAACTCTGGATAAGAGTGTCTGCTAAATCTTGTAAATATAAGTGCAAATTTAAATGTAACAGTGAAATTGTATTCAGTGTGGCTAATGTCACAGTACCATTGGAGTGCCGCCAAGCTGTGGCTCGAAACTGTTTTACAGTGGCAAGGAACCACACTGCCGGGCCTGTCCAAGCTTTTTATGAGTGTGCTTTAGACAAACATATTTTGAACATTTTTTTTGTAATTTTGTCAAGTATTGAGAGAAATCACAGATTCTTGCATTGTACACAATCCCTTCTCTGTGTGTTTTACTTTGTTGTAAAGCTTGTTATTCTGAACGTGTAAATCTGTACATAACTTGCATATAATTATCATAGGTTTTCTGATTAATCCATAGCCAAATTTGCAAGCTCCAAACCATGTTTATATTTTTTAATAAAGCAGTTCTCATTTACCTGGGTTTTTCTAGTAACCCTGTCCTTTCTAATATAATGTTTTAGAGCAGGGCTACACTATGAGAACGTTAGAAAGCAGAAATACTCTCTGAATGGGGTTGAGACGCCCAGCTGTAAAACCACAGTATTGCTTTGATCTTATAAAATGTACGACAAAAAATAACTTAGTGTCAGGAATGACTGTTCATTTAAAACAATTGTAATTGACTTTTGTTTATTTCACAGCATGTCAGTCAAGTTCTGCTGGATACCAGTGCATATGTGAAGATAATTATTTCTGGCCATGTGACACATGCATGAGCTACGGTTACTGTGATGCCATCAGCAATGACACATGTGGATGCATCAAAGGATTACCAGCAAATGGAACCTACTGCCAATTAATCACAGACCTGAACAGTATGTAAATATTTTTATTTGCTACACGTCACTTTTACGTGGACATTAAAAAATACTTTGGAAGTACAGAAAAATAACCTTATTATCATTTATTGGAAGCAGTTAAATCCCTTTAATGTGTTGTGTTTTTACATTGATAAATAGCAAGAATTGTCTAATTTGTGGTGTCATGTTTATGATTGCCAATATGTAGTGCTACCAGTTCCATATGGGCTTTAAGTACTAACAGCATACCCAATTGTTCTGTCCTGATGCCCATCACTTCCTAAGCCCATCTACCACATTATACAACAACCTGACACAACACCACACTCATCTACTCACAATCCATGTTCCTATGTTCCTAAAACTGCAAACATATAGTACTCCCCAGCTAGTGCTCTCCTTACCCACTACCACTGACTAGCTCTTTCAGCTAAATCTGATGACTTTTTCACAGTTGTTGACTCCTAAAGCTGAATTACACAAGCAAGGATGTGGCCGGTTTAGCTACAAATCCCTTAAAACCTATCCCTACTGGACTTATATGATCCTGCCACCTGTGTTCTCCAAACTCAGTCAACACCTCTGTGTGCTTTTGCTAGTTCCTTTCAGAATCTTCATTTAGTGAATAAAGTTGAAAATGTGGAAGCTTATGGCTAAGTGTTAGGGCAAGGGGTGAAATGTCTGGCCTCAATGTGGTTAAGGGAATACACTGTGGGACCTGCAGTTTTATTTACCTACATCCACTAGCAAGTTCCAGACTTTTACTTCACCAAATGGAACACACCCTGGAGGGGGTGTCAGTCCAGCACAGGGTGACTCACATTCCCTCACACTGTCCTACATATGGGCATTTATGTGCAGCCAATCCACTTACTAACCTGTTTGTTCTCACTGTGGGTGGAAACACCCCCTGGAGCAGGGCTCGAACCCACAACCCCGAGACCCTGGAGCTGTGCGACTGTGACGCTACCTGTTGCTCCACTGTGCAACTTGAAATTATAGTTTGTAATTAATATCAAATTAATCTGAAATTGTTAATTAACATATTTTGTTCTTCTCCTATCAGGAAACATTCAGACTTGCCCAGGTAACTGATCTAACACGTCAACATATTCTTTTATTTTTAATACCACTATTGTCATTATTTTTCCTATTGATTCTGTTCTCCTTTCTCCTGAGGAATAAGACACACTGCTAGATTCTGCACTCTGAGTCCCTTAAGGCACTAGCCACTGTGAAATTTAGAATGGATCTTTATTTATTCTCACTGGTACAGTAATGGATTACGCACTATGAAGCAGACTGGCCGTCAGCTGGAGAGACTCTGCAGGGAGACTAAGCAGCACCTAGCTGCCTACAGAGATGCTTTACATGCTGCTAAATCATCTTATTTGTCCAAACTTATTAACAGTGCTAATACAAACAAACACTGTGCCGCTAATGACTCTTACTTTTCCATTTCGACCTTCCATTCTCCAGGTGATAACTACTCCTCCTCTTCTCTTTCTGCTTTTCATACCGTCATACTGAAATCTAAAGCTACAACCTCTTCACTAGACCCTCTCCCTTCATCTTTAACTAAAGCCTGTCACTCTGCCCTGGTCCCTCATCTCCTAAATCTTATTAATCAATCACGCTGTACTGGTCAGGTTCCATCTACATACTAAATCACTGCAGTCACTCCTCTACTCAAAAAAACCTGGTTTGGATCCTCTGGCTCTAAATAAATTCTGGCCAAAATCCTTGAACATAATGTTGCCAGTCAACTTCAAAACTATCTTGAAACTCACAATCTCTTTGAACCATTCCAGTCTAGATTGCATCCCTTCCACAGCACTGAAACAGCCTTAATAGAAATACTGAATTATGTTTTTTTTAGCTGTGGATTCTGTCTTTCTCTGTATCCTTTAACTAGATCTAAGTGCAGCGTTTTTTGTTTTTGTTTTTTCTTTTTCTTATGAAATTTAAAACTATGAGAAGTTTGCTTAGTCGTAATAGAGTGGCTTACCACTGGGTCACATCACATTTTTAAATTTTACTTTATAATAATTTGGGAAGTGGAAAATATTAATTGTTTTTTTTTTGTTCTCCCTCACCACCGCTGCCCCCACAGTCACCACACCTAGACCTCCCATTCCTACTACTCCACCGGGTATGTTATTTTTTTTAATAAATATGGTTGTAATTTCCTTATTTAGAACATTTGTTCATTTAAAATTGCTAACCATCGTTGCACTAAAAATATCTGTGGTTTCCAAAGGCATGGATAATAGACATGGAGCTCAAAATCTTAACAATTTTTTCTCATTTTCTTTTATTAACAACTAATGATCGTATTTATATTCTTCAACATTTGTATTGAAAGATGTTGCTGGTACTTGAGTTAATTTAATGAGTGTGGAGTTTCTTCTACATTTTCCCTGGTGTTGAGATTTGCATTTATTGCCTAAACTCTTCATCCATGTTTCCAGTGAAATCATTTTTTCATTATTCATTATTCATTGTTATGAATAAGTAATTTTGTAAGTATAATGAAATATAGACATGGGTTTAGAGCAAACACCTGGCCAAACAAAATTATGTAGATTTTTATTTAGGTTGACATTTATACAAATGTATATCCATTCATCCATCATTTGTCTACCGCATATCCGTGTCCAGGTCACGGGGGAAGCAGTCAGAGTAAAGAAACCCAGACCTCCCTTTCCCTAGCCACTTCTTCCAGCTCCTCCTGGGGAATACCAAAGGCATTGCGAGGCCAGTCGAGACATATAATCTCTCCAGCGTGATCAGGGTCTTCCCTGGGGTCTCCTCCCAGTTGGACATGCCCAAAACATCTCACAAGGGAGGCATCCAGGATGCATCTGGACCAGATGCCCAAACCACCTCAACTGGATCCTCTCTACGTGAAGAGAGAGTCTCTCCCAGATGTCTGAAATCCTCACCCTATCTCTAAGGGAGAGTTCAGACACCCGCCAGAGAAAACTAATTTCAGCCGCTTGTACTCGCTATCTCATTCTTTCAGTCATTACCCAAAGCTCATAACCTTAAGTGAGGGTTGGATGTAGATTGAACAGTAAGCTCAGAGCCTTGCTTCTCGGCTCAGCTCTCTGTTCACTACAACGGACTGGTACACAGTCAGCATTACTGCAAACGCTGCACCAATCTGTCTGATAACCTTTCACTTTCCCTTACTCGTGAACAAGACCCCAAGATGCTTGAACTCCTCCACTTGAAGCAGGATCTCCCTTCCAACCTGGAGAGAGCACTCCACTTTCTTCCGACTGAGTACCATGGTCTCAGATTTGGAGATGTTGATTGATTCTCGTCCCTGCCACTTCACACTCAAGAGTTAGAGGTCCCAGCTTGATGAATCCAACAGGACCACATCATCTGCAAAAAAGCAGACATGGAATCCTGAGACCACCAAACTGGACACCTTCTGCCGCTTGGCTACACTGAATAATTCTAGCCATAAAGATTATGAACCCCAATTGGAAACCAGTCTGACTTACTGTGGGTAATGTGAACCAAGTTCCTGCTCTGTTTATATAGGGACTACATAGCTTGTAGCAATGAGCCCAGTACTCCATACTCCTGGAGCACCAGCCACAGAATGCCAAGAAGGACATGGTTGATTGCCTTCTCCAGACCCACAAAGCACTACCGTAGCCTCCACAGCCCGGGTGATAGAGAGTCTCATCCAACTCACCACCAGGCTATGATCAGATGAGAGCTTAGCAGGGCGACACACACACACACACACAATCACTCAAACACTCACACCTATGGACACTTTTGAGTCGCCAATCCACCTACTAATGTGTGTATTTGGACCATGGGAGGAAATCCCTGGAGCTGTGTGACTGCAACACTTCCTGCTTGTTTTCAGTAAAATATCTGTTTTTTCTTTTTCTTAAGAAGTTTAAAACTATGAGAAGTTTGCTTAGTCGTAATAGAGTGCCTTACCACTGGGTCACATCACATTTTTTAATTTTACTTTATAATAATTTGGGAAGTGGAAAATATTAATTGTTTTTTTTTTTGTTCTCCCTCCCCACCGCTGCCCCCACAGCCAACCCACCTAGACCTCCCATTCCTGACACTCCTCCCATTCCTACTAGTCCACCGGGTATGTTATTTTTTTTAATAAATATGGTTGTAATTTCCTTATTTAGAACATTTGTTCATTTAAAATTACTAACCATCATTGCACTAAAAATATCTGTGGTTTCCAAAGGCATGGATAATAGACATGGAGCTCAAAATCTTAACTAATTTTTCTCATTTTCTTTTATTAACAAGTAATGATCGTATTTATATACTTCTTCAACATTTGTATTGAAAGATGTTGCTGTTACTTGAGTTAATTTAATGAGTGTGGAGTTTCTTCTACATTTTCCCTGGTGTTGAGATTTGCATTTATTGCCTAAACTCTTCATCCATGTTTCCAGTGAAATCATTTTTTCATTATTATGAATAAGTAATTTTGTATGTTTCCCTTAAGTATAATGAAATATAGACATGGGTTTAGAGCAAACGCCTGGCCAAACAAAATTATGTAGATTTTTATTTAGGTTGACATTTATACAAATGTATATCCATTCATCCATCATTTGTCTACCGCATATCCGTGTCCAGGTCACGGGGGAAGCAGTCAGAGTAAAGAAACCCAGACCTTCTTCTCCCTAGCCACTTCTTCCAGCTCCTCCTGGGGAATACCAAAGGCATTGCTAGGCCAGTCGAGACATATAATCTCTCCAGCGTGATCAGGGTCTTCCCTGGGGTCTCCTCCCAGTTGGACATGCCCAAAACATCTCACAAGGGAGGCATCCAGGATGCATCTGGACCAGATGCCCAAACAACCTCAACTGGATCCTCTCTACGTGAAGAGAGAGTCTCTCCCAGATGTCTGAAATCCTCACCCTATCTCTAAGGGAGAGTTCAGACACCCGCCAGAGAAAAACCATTTCAGCCGCTTGTACTTGCAATCTCATATTTTCAGTAATTACCCAAAGCTCATAACCAAAAGTGAGGGTTGGCACATAGATTGAATGGTAAATCGGGAACTTTACTTTTTGACTCGGCTCTCTCTTCACCACAATGGACAGGTACACAGTCAGCATTACTGCAGACGCTGCACCAATCTGTCTGATAACCTTTCACTCTATCTGATAATCTTTTCCTTACTCGTGAACAAGACCCCAAGATGCTTGAACTCCTCCACTTGAGGCAGGATCTCCCTTCCAACCTGGAGAGAGCACTCCACTTTTTTCCGACTGAGTACCATGGTCTCAGATTTGGAGATGTTGATTGATTCTTGTCCCTGCCACTTCACACTCGGCTGCAAACGAATAAGGCAAGAGCTAGAGGTCCCAGCTTGATGCTCCCAACAGGACCACATCATCTGCAAAAAAGCAGACATGGAATCCTGAGACCACCAAACTGGACACCTTCTGCCACTTGGTTACATCGAAAAAGTGTAGCCATAAAATTTATGAACCCCAACTGAAAACCAGTCTGACTTACTGTGGGTAATGTGAACCATGTTCCTGCTCTGTTTATATAGGGACTACATAGCTTGTAGCAATGAGCCCAGTACTGCATACTCCTGGAGCACCAGCCACAGAATGCCCAGAGGGACACGGTTGATTGCCTTCTCCAGATCCACAAAGCACTACCTTTGCCACCTCAGCCCGGGTGATAGGCAATCTCATCCAACTCACCACCAGGCTATGATTGGATGAGAGCTCAGCAGCCCTCTTCACCCAGGTGTCTAGAACTTATGGCAAGTCTGATGATACTACTATGAAGTCAATCATTGAAATGGAGCCTTGGGTATCCTGATGCCATGTGTATTTATGGACACCCTTATGCTTGAACATGGTGTTTGTTATGGATAAACACCAGAGTGAAAGAGCATCAAGCCCCTCTTGAGGAGGTCCCAGAACCCATGCTGTGTATATATCTAGCCGGTACCTCTCAACTTCATGCACCAGCTCAGGCTCCTTTCCACCGGAGAGGTTTCATTCCATGTTCCAAGAGCCAGTTTCAGTAATTGAGGATCAGAATGCCAGGGTCCCGGCCCTTGGTTGCCACATGATTCACATTGCACTGGACCTTGATTACTACCACCCCCAGGTGGGTGGCCCATGGGAGAGTGGACAGATTACTCTTTCAGTCCAAAGCCGGGCCGGGTCTCATGAGTGAAAGTCTAGCCACTTGCTTAGGAGCCCTTCCCCTGGGCATGGCTCCAGGGTGTGGCCGTGGTAACCCTACTCCAAGCTCTTCTGTTGATACATATCCTCATTACCAAAATAATTCAATATTCACCTGTAGCTTCTATTAATTAACTCACAGTTTAGCTTAATCTGAAATTTGATCTAAACATTTTCACATCTTGCAAACCATGAACATTTTTCTGTCACTTCTTAAATATTCAATAAAACCTGAAATCTGTAATTTGTTAATGTACTTGAATGTTTATTTAGCAGAAAAAAAGATTTTCAGTGTATATTTCAGTTATATTTACAAAACACAAAAAGTTGGTCAGTGAAAACTTTGGAAATCTTTTCTTTTTACATTTGTCTTATATAAAATTCAAAAGAATAAATGCAGCACAAATTAATTTTTTCTTGGATATTACAATATTTTCCAAACCTGGAAATGGGGTTTGCAGATCGATTCACTGCGGATTCTTCACCATTGGCATTTTATAGTCCCTGTCAAAAACAATAAAATAATGCACCAAGTAGTTGTTGTTGGAACCAAATTAAATGTATCTGTTACTTTAATGATATTTGCAAGTAATTACAATATCAGAGCGAAGGGATATGTTTTTTGATGAAAACTGTACCATTGACAGTATTGGGAGTGTTACTGACAAAATGTGTTCCAATACAAAATACATTCTCTAAAATTTTGTAATTTGTAATGTATCCCCCTAGATTACTCATTGTGAGTAATATATTATGAATACTTTTATTTAAGAGCACAATTTTAGGTGGAAAGGTGCTCAGAAATTCTTCACCATATAAGATGGAAAAAATATCAATGAGTCAGTTTGTCAGTAAGTGTATTTTGTAGGCCTACCTGGTGATAACAAGTTAGGTTTTTTATTGCAATGTGTCTTATCATTTACACTGGCATGGTGGGGTCCTCAAAAGTAGTTATTCTTCATCATTAGTAATTATTAGTATTATATTAGTTTAATAGTTAGTTAATTAGTTATTAGTATTAAGAATGTGCTGTAGGTACTGCATATGCTGCATCTAAAATGAGCCCCCCCCCCCCCCCACCTCCTAATATAAAACTTTGTTCCCAGCATATTGGACATATAACACCCGGCTATGTGAATGCTTTTTAAATATGTCTTTTTTAATTTAATATATAAATGCTGTTTTCTGTTTTATTTAGAAATCACTATTACTCTTTCAATGACAATAAATCAAGCGTTTGACCTCTCTCTCACAAACCCAACGAGTCAAGCATACATTTCTAACACAAGCATCATTACGAGCTCAGTAAGTGTGGTGTATATATATATATATATTTCCCTCCTCTTTTCTAGGAAGTTTATGAATTCCAGAATGTTTCTAATCCAAGTGTTTTTTTTTTCCAGGTTGACAGTGTTTACACAAAAGTTCTAACTTCATACAAAACTGGTTCTGTTCATGTGATGCGGTACAGGTATGGTTATTTATATACAAATCTAGTTTAACCATCATGTTTTAATTATTTTAGTCTACCAATAAACCTAATTTATGAGATTATTATTTTCCTAATACTAGAAGAGGTTTAAAGACCATGACTCACTCAATTATACTAAGAAATAACCAAAAACCAAGTGTTAAAAATATGAAAATGCAATGTACCAGTTTAGAAAAACAAGCCATTTTTGAATGAGCTCCCTGTTTGATTTGGATCAAATGTATGGCTTTGTACAGGTATGATGTTGATTATATTTTCTGCTTTTATAGGTCTGGCAGTGTGATAGCAGATTTTTCAATTGTAACAACAAGTAATACAATTTCATTTAGTGAAGCAAATTCTCAGTTGATTTCTGATCTTCGTGCAAAAGGAATTAATGCGAATTCATTTGCTCAAACTGGTAAAGTGATATTTTAGCTTCTAGTTCCACATCCGTTTGAAATTAAGTAATTAATTAGCACAGATTTACATGTATAACACAATGCTAACTTGGACTCTATGGCTTTTATTTTTAGTGGAAAATGGCTTGTATATTCCAAACAGCTACATTTACCCTGGAGATCCTTTCACCTTAAGGTGTACTCCTCCTGATTCAAATTATTTGGAGATATCCTGGAGTATGAATAATAACCCCATCAGCAATGCAAGATATCAAATAAGTCCTGACAAACAAACCCTCACTGTAACAAATGCCAATAATGAGGATAATGGTAAGTCATGATTATATCACAATACAGTTTATTTGCAAGTTAGGAAGATGATGCAGAGAACACACTTCATCTTTTAATTAATAGTTACTGCTCAATTCCTGAATTTAACATGTTGGAAAAAATAAAAGTTTAAATGTGTGGCCTAAGTTGTAGTATAATTTACATTTTCTTTCAATATAACAAAAAAATAAATAGAAACTGCTTACTGAAACTAGTTTTTTTAATGGACATTCATATGCAAGTTTGCATGAAATTAATGTAGCACTCTGTAGCACTTCTAAAAATATGGCTGTATAATTTTAAACCCACGTGAATGTCCAGATTGCTGAAATAATGCTAACACTTCTATGACAAATGCTTTGCAGCTGATGGTGATCCAACAAAACTAGACTTGATTTTGTACCTTGTATAGTACTATATGTATTCACATGTTTATTCCGCAAAAATGGATAGGACAAAATTATTGGCACCTTTTAGAAAATTTTAAGACAGATGCGTAAATGTTAATTCACAAATTAAACACAAGTCACATATGTTTCACTATTCACGAACATATCACAATCTTTGGCGTTTCACCCAATTTACCCACAAATGCAACTTCATCCACAAATGTGGCTGGCAGGCAAACAAGCCGTTTGTTGTTTTAGGAGGTGTGGAGCCACATTAAATCGAGAAGCAATTGCGGAACGTTTAATTTGGAAGTTTCGATCAAAAACCAGAATAAGCCACTGAATTCAGAATCATATTACAGTTAGAAGTGGGTGAAGATTGTGGAATGCTTTTGAAGGTGCCCAAAATGTAACTACATAACAGTCCAGCAGAACGTTCCTGATTTTGCTGCAGACTAGGATTGTTAAATAACATGATTTACAATCAGAGGGGCAGATACCCCACTGCTCCTAAACAGAAAATGCGCTTATCATCAGTCATCACTTTTATTAAGCCAATCAGCAGCTGGAGTTAGCCATTGGAGTCACAGTCCCTCCTACAGGGGGTTGTTTTGCCATGGCCCTGAGAGAAACAGGTGGCTACATTTGTCCCAAAATCCAAAAATGTGCCAGAGAAAATTAACAAAAATACATCATGGAGAACAGGCTAGTGTCTTGATCCACAAATGCAGATTCAACACTTAATAAAAAAAATGTAAAATATAAAATTAAATTTAAACAAATGTATTAAATTTAGCATAAAATTATGATATGAAAACAAAAATATGTACTCATGAATTTAACTGTATTTGTACAAATTGCAGACCGTGAGAGACAAACTAAGATATATTTTATTTGTGAATAGTGAAACAAATTTGTGACTGTGTTTAATTTGTTGATTAACATTTATGCATTTGTCAAGTATTTTGAGACAAATCTCTCTCTATACAAACCAAGCTCGTAATATTCACAATAAATCCATATCATCATCCTCATCATCATCCTCATCATGGTCATGTGTAGTGGAATTAGTTAAAATTAACTAACTCTTTATTGGTGTGTAGGAACACAAAAGCAGATATTCTCCATCAGCCAGGAGAGTAGAAAAAGCAGGCTCCTCCAGTTTTGGAGAAAATGACACTTGAATCAGGAATTTCACTGCCAAATAGAGCCAACAGACCGTGAAAGGAGGCTTGTGTTCTCAGCTCTATGAGACTGCAGTTAGCTTGTCATTTGACAGCGTCTTATGTTTCCCATCCACTTTAAACCTTCAAAATCTTCACCCAAAACTTTTATTTCTGAACTGTGAATAGTTTTAACATTGACAATAATGATAATATGTTTGCTAAAGATACCATGTTAGATAGCTTTGGCCTAACACTATATGTGAATTTTACTACACACTTCAAGGGTCATACTCTTGACTTAGTTTGCTGTTCTGGCATCACACCAAATAATAATACTTCTGTTGAGCTACCCATTTCAGACTAAAGTTGTTATTCAATGCCAGTTTACAGCATGGTAAATCAAAGTTTCACCGTATTATTTCTTATCGTAATATCAGACCTGTTAATCTTATTAATTAAATTAATTAATATTTGTTTTGCTCCTAGTTCTTCACCTTCTGAGCTTATCGACTATTACAATGTTAGTCTTCTGCACTATACATTTTAGCACCCTTAAAAACACGGACTGACATTGTTTCATACTGTTATATATTTGGTATACACTTGGTCAGCAAGTGCACATCCCTCACACCCAGACAGGGATGTATCTGTAGTCACCCATTGTTTAAGCAAGCAGATTTCCCATTTTCCTTTACATTGTTCAGAGAGTTCTACAGCCTATTGAATATTTAAATTATTCCTCTTGGCAATATCTTCTGGCATTTTAGTATTTGTTTTACTGTTATGCTGATGATACCCAGCTTTTTGTATGTGAAAAGACAACCTTTGTTCTCCCTCCTAGTGCTCTCATTGCCTGTCTTCACGATGTACATATATGTATGACTAACAATTCTATAGTAATAAAATTGAGGTACTCCTTGTTGGGTCTAAATCAACATTTTCAAAAAATAGTATCTGTTCTTCTTCTATTGCTGAAAGTACTATACATGTTTCCAGTGGCGGATGCTGGTCTTTCAAGGAGGGGAAGCTCAATTTCGGCCTACATCATAAAATGTGTCGGTTTATTTATACGTAAATTCTAAACAGCAGAATTGTATCAACATGATGTACAGGACATTTCACATATGCATTTTATTACATACAAATACTTAAAATTACCAACCAAAGCTTAGGATTTAGGAAATCAACATGTTATGCCACTTGTTTTTTTGTGGGATTGTTTTGCTGTAAAATCTTTTGATGAGGGATGGCTGTATTAATGTGATTATTCAGATTTGTCATGTTTAAAATGAATCAAGTTAAATCAAAAGAGAAGCAGTGTATCTTCAGAGAGATGTCAAAAAATATTATATGGGTAAAATTAATAAAATCAATTGCAATTATTAGAAAATTACCAAGCAAAATTAAATAATTGTCTAAGATGGCTAACTTATTTTGCATGCTTCAACACCACTTATACAATATACGTTTTATATAAGAAATGTCTGCTTAATCATCATCATTATTATAAATAATAAAAATATATAATATTAAATGATGCTGTTTAGCACTTAATTTCCTTCAGAAAGACATAGCAAAACAATATGAAAAAAATCAGATGCAGATTTATGTGAAATATATATACATAGATCTGACATAATAAAACCTGATTTGTGTCTGATCTTGGTGATTTCTAACATCTTTTATAATAATCTCTCCACAGGTTTGTACTTATGCACATTGGACAGAAACACAATTCCCTACATAATCTTTCAGAATATTGTAATTCAACCTTTGCCCAGTGTCAACGTGAATTTCTCAAAAACTTTGGAATGTAAAGGATCGAACTTTATACTTGTGTGCTGTGCTGACAGCAGCTATAAAGTTCAGTGGACCTTGAACACTGCAGCTGGGGACCAGGCACAAACAAGTAATACACACAAACAGCAGACACACATTCTGAATGTGCTTTGAAAAGATAAATTGTGACAATTTGGAAACAGCAATGCAATAAATTCTCTAGTTTACATGTTTTCAAAAACTGTTCTTATTAACATAACACTTTCCCTGGTGAATAAATAATTGTATAGGCACATGGTAACAATAAAGAATGAAACTGTAATATTAAGTTATTACATTAGAATTTGGAAAGATCTAATAAGTACATTTCTGTAACTGCTACATCCTGTTCAGGGTCATGGTGAGTCCTGAACCTACACAGAACCATTGGGCACAAGTCAGGAATTCATCCTGGACAGGGAATGAGTCCATCGCAGGCCAGCAAACACTCACACATTCACATCTATGGACACTTAACTTGAGGCATGATTTGAAGCCACAACCCCACAACTCAGGAGCTGCAGCACAGCGACAATACTTTTGGAACCACTTGCCACACCTAAATAATAATAATAATAATAATAATAATAATAATAATAATAATTATTATTATTATTACTATTGTTGTTGTTTTTAGGTCAATAGCAGGGATTGGTGCAGGAAAACGGAGCTAAATCAATGAAATAAGTATTTGAATGTACATTCTGAATATTTTAAATATATTTGCCTGAATATTTTATATTTGAACTATGTTTGTATGGCATTTGAAAAACTTGAAAGTTTGAGGTGTTGAAATAGTCACATAATTCATAAAACAATTCAGATTATAAAAATTAAGAGTAAAAAAAGAAGTTGACCTCTGGCCTAGATTCGTATCAGAATTTTTTATTCTTGAATTTGTGGATCCATACTTTTTTATTTGAATTTTTCAATGTGAAATGTTCAAATTTGAACCTTAACATTTTCAAGTTCAACAAATGCCATACAAAAATATTTAAGAGATAAATTATTCAGACAAATATAATTCAAATATTCAATATTCACATTCAAATTCTTATTTCATTGATTTAGCTCCATGAGCCGAGAGAGGAAACAGAAGGATAAAGTAAGGAACACTGGACAGAGTGTAACATAAACCTAAATAACAGTACAGAGACTGGGACAGAAAATCAGACTAAGGAACTAAGATAGGAGTAATGACAGAAAACTAACAATAAAGAGACAGAGTCAAAATTAGCTAAATGTTAGAACTAAACCAAGAGACTGAACTGAACTTGGCTTCCGGTCCACACAAAAACATCGTTGTAGGTCACGGATTTTGGAAAATGCTGTTGTCACCGTTCTCATGTGGACGAGCAAAACAGATATTTCTTGTAACACTCACGTCACACAGCGTGCCTGTCTCTGGCTGAAATGCAAATAGCTTCTAACACCATATAGGGTGCCTTGGATAAATCATTTACTACACTGTACATATGCAGCTAGCACTAGATTTCAGATTCCCACATCAGACAAAAACTTTAATGAGTTTGTATTAAATATATATAATGCAGTATTAAGATCTAGATTCAGTAATTTTATGACTTGTATATTGTACAAGGAGACAAACAACTTTAGAAATAACTAGATAAACAGAAAAGGAACAAAAGAATCAGGAAACAACAACCTGAACATGACCGAGACCATGAGACACAGAAACAATTACCAAAACTCACAAGAGACCAACAAACTCTGAACAGTAGTGACAAGCCTTATATACAACACACAAAATGAACATGAACACCAGGGTGAGTAGAAAGGCCAAAGAACACAAGGAAAGCATGACCAGGCAAGGGAACAGGACAAAGACACAGAAGAGGATGGACTTATGGGTTGGATACTCACTCAGATCTGAGGACATTAATGTGTTCTCCTATTATCTTTATGATTTCCTCTGGGTGCTCAATTATCCTCCCTCAGTTCAAAACCTACATTGGCAGGTGGACTGAGAATGAGTGAGAATGTGTAAGTAACTGAATGAGTATGGGATGGCCTGTGATGGACTGGTGCCAGATTCCTTTTTTTTTTTATCACTATAAAATTGTTAAATGTGTCTAAAATATGCAGACATTTTGTCAACATTTTTCTTACACGATTAATTACTTTAAAAATATTTCCAGAGTTCTGTATGTACAATAAATTAAGTTAATATCCACCCCCCCCTCCCCCCCAGGCCAGCAGACAGGCTGCAACACCTATGTATACAGTTATAGCACTGGAGATTGTCAAACCAGCGATAAGACTGAACGTTTCACATGCCAAGTTTACAAAAACAATGGAAACCTTTACAGTTCAAACCCTGTCACAATAACTTTGACTTCAAGAAGTAAGTTGTCTTATTTCTCCTTCTTTATATATGATATATCTCCTTTTTATATACATTTTCCCCTGAACTGTAGCAAATGGTAATCAAAATGGTAATAATCTCTAGTTCTAGCAGAACAGAGACATAGCCTGCGCTGTTAGTGGGTGTAGTGAAGGTGTGTGGAGCACAACCTCTAGAAATCAATGTTCATGTTGGCGAACAGGACCAACTAAATCATTTTGCAGGCCACATCCTTAAATTCTTTACTTGACAAAACAGACACAACACACAACAGCACTTACAAAGCAAACAAAAAATACAGGAATATTTTTAAAGAAGAACACAAATACTCCAAAGATCTGTTTTAAAAATAGTTGCTGCTTTTCAATGTTTTTAGACTGAATTTAGGAAATGTGGTGATAGTAGAGAGATCACTAGTAAATTTTGACAGATAAAGTCTCCTTTCGGAAAGGACAGATTAAACCTGCAGGACCACAGAGCCTAATAGTTAGTTTGGTCCTCCTCCACCATCCCAGCAGATTCCAAGTGCTCATAATTCTTTCTTCATTAAAAGGTTTCAGTCACATTTTCTATCAATACATTCATTCATTATCTGTAACTGATTATCCAGTTCAGGGTTGTAGTGTGTTCTGAGCCTACACAGAATCACTAGGCGCAAGGTGGGAACAAACCCTGGAGGGGGCACACGTTCTTCACAGGGCAACAGACACTCACATATTCACTCAGACACTCACATATGACAGTCACATGAATCGAGGCCTGAACCTACAATCCTGGGACACTGGGGCTGTGTCACAGAGACACTACCTGATTACATGTCCCAGCCAGCCTGGGGAAAGCTGAGGATCCTCAAGGGAGAGACATATATAATCCCCGCTCCCATAACTCATAATAATGGGTGTATGTCCAAAACAGTATTTAATAATTGTCTGAATAATTGTGTAGGGTGTTTGTATTTTGCTACTTGTTGAATAATCATCCTCCCCTCAAGTCACAGATTTTGACTGCTACAATGATCGATTTGGAGGAGGAAATAAAGATCAAACACAGAAAGGTGACTGTGATGCAGATAGCAGTGGAAATGTGATAGCAAAATGTGTACGTAACTCACCTAGCAAAGGAAACTGGGTGATTGTGGAAGATAACTGTATCCTGCGTGCCCTCCAAAATCTGGCAAATATAGCTGAGGTAACATAGCTTTTATTTCAGATTGCTTATATCCATGAAAATTAGCTTTTGTGCAAATTAATTTTTTTGATTCCTACAGCAAATAATGGTGTTTTTTTTAAGCATTTACTTCCTGAAGGTATTCTACAATTTGTTGCTGAATTACAAGGTGTCACCACAACAAATGCTGATAAGATTACAGGGTCTCCTATAAACGTGTTCACAATTGTGAACTTAATGAGCATCACTGCCACAGTATCACAGTCAGTGAAGATTAATGAGACAATAATGGATGTATGTAACATTTTTTATCTGGCTTTATAGCTAATTGTATTTCTTTATATTTGCTTTTTCTTATCATTAGACTATAATTAAATTGTTTGCAAATGTATCATAATTAATTTTAAATATCTGTTGCAATATTAATATATATGTCCATTTCTAGAATTTCCTACAAGTAGTGGATGTTATGGCATCCACAAGTGCTCAGAATACCTGGATTCTGTTGAATAATGGCACCACAACTCAGAACACAAGCTCTAAACTTCTGAATTCTACTGAGTTTATGGGGCGAACACTAAGAGATGATAACTTTCAGATAACAACAAATACTACTCAACTAAACAGAACTATAACTACTGCCCCATTTTTTGGAAAATTTGGCATAAATTCAACTACGCAAATTGCTATTCCACAGTTTAATGGACGGACTTCCATCACCATCATAGTTTTTTCATCTCTGGACAATGTTTTGCCTGTTCGGAATGAAACTTACAATGGCACTAAAAACATCACCAAAATCAATGCAGATGTGACTTCGGTCGTTCTGAACAATACAGTTATCAACATCTCTCTTACATTTGATATTAGAAACACGTCACTGAGAAACCCACAGTGCGTCTTCTGGAACTTCCAACTTTTGAATGGAACTGGAGGATGGGACTCAACTGGATGTGAAGTCAAGCCGTTAAACGGAACTGAACAGGTTTCGTGCGAATGTAATCACACAACTTCATTCTCAATCCTGATGTCACCATTTGCTCTGGATAGCCTTATTTTAAGTTTCATAACATATATTGGTGTTGGTATTTCAATGATCTGCTTAATTTTGGCCCTCATCATTGAAGGCATAGTTTGGAGGGCATTGACAAGGAATGAAACATCCTTCATGCGCCATGTCTCCATAGTCAACATTGCTCTCTCCCTCCTGATTGCGGATATATGCTTCATCATTGCAGCAAATGTTGTTAATTATGGAGAGAAAACACCAGTGGGTCCCTGCAGTGCAGCAACTTTTTTCATGCACTTCTTTTACCTTGCTCTTTTCTTTTGGATGTTGTTCTCAGCACTCCTGCTATTCTACCGCACTGTGATGGTGCTTTCTAGAACATCTAAATGCATAATGGTGACCGTAGCATTCACTCTAGGCTATGGGGGCCCGTTACTTATAGCCGTCATCACTGTGGCATCAACAGCTGGAGGTGGAGTTTATGTCTCAAAGGAGAATGCCTGTTGGCTGAACTGGTACCAGTCAAAGGCCCTCCTGGCTTTTGTGATTCCTGCTCTGACTATTGTAGCTATAAACTTCCTGATATTGATTGTGGTGTTATTTAAGTTGGTCAGGAGGGGAGTTGGTGCCACCACTCAGCCAGATGAAAAACATGCCATAGTGGTCATTGCCAGATGTGTGGTCATTCTCACACCCCTCTTTGGCCTGACTTGGGCATTTGGGATTGGAACCCTTGTATCGTCTGCTTTAGGGATTCAAATAGTGTTTTCAGTCCTCAATTCACTACAGGTAATAATGATATGTTTATATATATTATATTTTATAAATGTCTGCTACTAATTGTACCATACTCTCATATTGCAGTATTCCACAACTTTGTCTAGTGCTAATAAGGTTTAAAGTTTTTTCAAAATAAAGGCTAGTATACAACATAAGCATCTTAGTTCAGTATCACTAAAATGTTTGAAGATGTTTAATTAATTCAGTTCTGTACTAAATTTATTATGGCTTTGTGTGAGTTTTGACTTATTTTAAAAGCTTGAGCATTTTAAAATTCTTCCTTCTTTGTGAATTTAACCTTCAACAACATAATGACCAAATTCAAGTGTTAAATGCGTTTTTCTCCTTTAAAATATAAAATGTTACTTAGCCATAAATGCTTAAGCCAAATCAGTTTACCAAATCTTCAAAATAGTGACTATAGCAGAGAAGAAAATACTGTACATGGCTTAAGGCTTCATTTTGGTCAGTTTATCATTACATTTTTAACAAACCTGAAGAGGTTATTCCATGTTGTTAAAAACAAAAGCCACAAGTAATGGAGATACAATATTCTCTTAGCTGTGGTATATACTATTTTTCCATTTTTAACACATACTGTCACTTAAGCTCAATAAAATGTCATCAAAATGTAAAGATTATTTTTTATATGATTATTAATAATTATTACTTGTAATATACACTGTTTGGTAATTCAAGTTATCTCCTGTATCTCTTTAAAGGGTTTTTTTATATTTGTATTTGGAGTTCTGTTTGACAGCAAGGTACATGTTCTATTACAATTTTTGATTTCTTAATTTTCATGTGTAGATCTGATTTTCAAACTACAATTTACTATTTTTTATGTTGATATTATTATGTATTTATTTTTATGATAACAGATTCGTGAGGAACTGGCAGGAAAGTTCAGAAAAGATGTCCGTAGTAGGTCTGGCCAAACCAAGGTAAATCTATTTCATATCTGATTACTGCATTTCAACTATGTGTGCTTGTTTTTACTTTAAACTCACATCATATTATCCACATAGTCCATGTCATTTTTACGTTTAATTAAAACGTGTAAATATGTAAATATGCAAGGCCCCAGAATAGGGATGATCCATCTCCAGCCAGGGAGGCAGGGAGCTTCTCCACACTTAAGGCCAAAGAGCAGCACCTGTTACTCTCCCAAGTTAAGAGAGTTTCACCCTGGTTCCTCTGCTCAGTCTTAGCTTCAGGCTGATAGATGCTGCACCTCTGAATAGTTGGTATTTTGGGTGAACATCTCTCAAGCTGCTTTCCAGCCTCTTTGTTTTGGCTTCTCTAAAGTCTTCTCTAGATGTAGGAAAAAAGAGTGGAAGGAGGATGGGAGGGATGAAGGAATGTTTTATTAATTCTTTTCTCATGATTAATTTGTTAGAAAAGTCTGTTAATTTTATAGTGTTTTACATTTTTCTCTCAAATTTTGAGCCTGTCATTGTTTTCGCTAAAAGATATATTTCTTATTTGTGTTCTTAATTAAGTTTGCACTTGTATTAGTTGTCACATATCCAGTTGTTAGCTCATTCTGTTAACATTGGTTTCCCATTTGGGAATATCTGTGTTCAAATCCACCTCAGGCTGCATTTTCACATTACAAAACAAACTTTGCATTCAACTATCCTACTATTAATTCCTTCTTAATTACAGAGCACTAGTGCAGGCAATTCATCTTCTACTGGGATTGGCTTCAGAGAAAGATTTCGGCGCAGACGTAAGTAACGAGCTGACACGCAAAATCAATAATTTATGTTCAACAACAAGATAAACAATTATTCTTGGTGAAAACTTATGGAATGACTCGAATGATGCGAATGTCCATATAATATTAATTACATGGTGGACTGAATGTTCATCTTACAACTTATACATTTTA
This sequence comes from Hoplias malabaricus, assembly GCF_029633855.1. Lineage (NCBI taxonomy): Eukaryota > Metazoa > Chordata > Actinopteri > Characiformes > Erythrinidae > Hoplias > Hoplias malabaricus. The sequence goes on along the minus strand of NC_089807.1, from coordinate 8,541,634 downwards.
TAAATTATGTAAATTCATTTTGCAATGTTCTACCATAATTTGTATTTATTTATTTATTTTTGTGATTCTACATGTGAAGAAGTGTTTTAATTATTTGTAGCATTGATTATCTTAATGTGGGGAATGGATGTGTTACTCTTACATGAATTGTAATTTATTCAACCTACTTCTGTTAACCATGTCTACAGCCAATCTTAGGCTCTGCTAGGTATTGGTTTGCATGCAATCTGAGCAGTATTGGTCACCCTGATATTGCACCTAACATGCTTTTCTGTTTGCAGGAGGCTACCAAGTATCAGACAGCAGTGGATTCTTATCTTCAAGCAATTCAGATGCATTTCTCAACACTTAGTACAATACACAGCTTTATAAATCCTTTTTGCATGTACTGTAGAATACACAAATACATTTATGGGTTTCTTACACCTTTATACAGGGATATGTTAGGGATATGTTTAACATATGAAGCGGCACGGTGGCGTGGCAGGTAGTGTCGCAGTCACACAGCTTCAGGGACCTGGATGTCTGTGAGAATTTTGCCCTGCAAAGAATTTGCCCTGTGCAAATGCATTAGGCCCCTAAAATTATCATTATTTAAAATAATGTATCTTGTAAATAAGAGTGAGGATAACAATTATATATTATTATGAATACATTTATATGAATTTTTCTAAAATTGTGTGTTATGAGTCTGTGCATAGATCAGTGTAAAGTTTGTTTGCATTTGATTTTCTTGATTGTATGAATTTGTGAAATACACAGCACACTTTATTTAGCAAAATGTATAATAACCTCAAAACTACACAGCCACAATGAGAGATGTTAACACACATAATATCACACTGTAATAATGTAATTTGTTTTTATATTTAGTTAAGTACATAATTTCTTACTGCTCTTATAATAACTCTTTAAACCTGATTTTCTCAGGTGCCTAAAAAATTTGCACAGTACCATGTAACTCGACATAATCCTTCTAATGCCTCGCTATACCTTCCCATAAGCAAGCAAGAAAAATATACATAGAACAAATCTACAAAGTGCAGATTTGAATGAATGCACTTAAATAAAATTGATATCTGCTCAGAACATTTGTTTTCTTTTGCTTTTCTGTGGAGAATTTTTAAGGTTTTATGCTGTGGCTCCTCAGTCCAAGAGCTATTAGGCAGTCATTTGAAATTAATAGATGGGGATTATGCTAATGAAATGTTAATTGCAAAGAAACCTGCAATTTGCAAACTTTTGGTATTCACTACCATACGCACATCCTACGAAAAATCTGGTGTTTACTCAGAATTCATGAATCTGGCGGAAAGTTTACAGGAATGTCCACTTCTTTGTACATTACGCACAGTTTGCTTGTGTTTTTTAATGAAGGTTTCATAAATGAGGCCCAATAATGTGTTTAAAAAAAACACATAAAAACACACAAAAGAAAAAAAATGCAGAGCAAATGTATGTAATCATTTTTTTACATAAACTTTCCAGTTTCTCAAATAAAAACATTCAATTTGTGTTCCAATGGTAAGAAAAATGGCTTGGGTTTTGCTGCACCAGGTGATCAAAACTTCTTAGGTCTGTTCCAAAACCTAGTGAGAGGTCTAAGTAGGCACTGACTACATAGACAGCTGTTTATTTAGATGCTCTAATTAGAGAGAGCTTATTAGTACCTGCAACCTGTGGCTAGCGTCGCCTCAGCGCGATGGACTCTGTGCTTTGTGTTTTTTAGCTAATATAATTATTTTTGCTCTGGGATTTTCACGTTTCCACCAGACTTACTGCACCAAACCCTTCACAAAAACAGGATTGAAATCACAATGCATGCCTTTCATCATGAGACCAAGTCGAGTCTCAAGTCTCTTATTGTTGAGAGACTTGTGACTTGACTTGCACTTGCCCCTCCAAGACCAGAGACTTGATTCGAACTTGCAAAAAATGACTGGTAAACATCTCTGCTTAAAATTCGGTCAGATTAATATATTTTACTAGGCTGTATAATGAGGTGTCTAAGAATTAGCACAGCCTATGTGTCGGGAGCACACACACACTATGAAGTAAAATGCTCTTTAGTTAGACAGCTCACTAGGTTTTGGGACAGACCCCTTGTCTTGAGGTATCAGATATTGTGTTTATATTACATTAGAGTTTGTTACTTAAACATTTCCAAAGAGAGATTTTATTGTTTTGACATTGTATTTGTTGATTAACTTAAAAAGATTAAATTAAAAAGAAGTGCTCCATTTTTTCTTATTTTTATAATAAGAGAACAAATCTCATACTGAATTAACAACATATAATCATTGCATTAACAGTCTTTTTTTTTTTTTTTGATAATTTGGAATTACCTGAGGACACATTTGTATCTGAAATATTGACATTAAAACAACTTGTAATGTCTGCTTCAGTGTCAATGTCGGAATCATATTTTGTATAGTTTGGTATAATTCATAAAACAGGGTCTTAAAAATTTACAAAGCTGGAGAACAAATTAAATCTACAATATTTGTGCAAAATGACAAGAATGTTGTATTTTATGGGACAAGATCAGCAGAGAGACCTGAGTGTGACCCCAGCATTATTCAAAATGTAACTGAAAATGCAATCAAGAAACAATGCAGACACCAGAACGTAACTGCTGCATTATTTAAAGTGGAAATGGAAACGTGCAGAAGAAGATGGAGAATAAGGGACATCTTCTGAACATGTCAGAGATCAGACTATGACTAAAGCATGAGAAATTATCACATAAAACATGCAAATACAAAGTCTTGGCAAATTTTGTTACATATACAGTACCAGTCAAATGTTTGACAGATAGACAGTTGATGTTTTTAATGCAGGATTAAAAGAAATTTTAAGATCATTTGTCGTTTTATTGATTTGTGTAGCGGAGTGACCGTATTCGAGCTGGTGATGCTTAATAGTGGTTCTAACTTATAATACTTATTATTATTATTATTAATAATAATAAATTTATTATTAAATGACAAAAATATTAACAATTAATTAGAGAGGGAATACTGTCACCGCTATGTGAGTTCTTCAGGATTTTCAGACTCTTAATGAACAAACTCCACACACTGTTATTTCAAATAATGGAAATACTTTATTAAAAGGAAAGATAATATTTTGATAAACATAGCACAATCATCAAAATCTCACGGAATCAATGCAGGTGAAACCGGTTCGAATTTAGAGATAGGCTAGGCTATATGACTTGGGAGTGAGGCTGGTTGATATGATCTGATCAAGATATTATTTTACCAAGAGTTATTTAATTTAATTCAATTTCAGCTCTGGAAATGAGGAATTTTAGCTTACTTTTCCATTTATTTCGGGGTTATAATCACAGCCGATGATGTCCCGCAGATCTTCGCTCTGTTGTTTCTCTGGGGCTTGACTTGTCACGGCTGAAGTTAGGCTGATCAGTGGGGAGAGTCCCTCCCGGATGAGTCAGCCACTTTTCGACGTCCTTCGGACGCTGTGACATCAGTCGGGGATTCCCTTTACAGAGAGCTGCTGGCTTGGCTGGATTTTCCCCTTCTCGATAGGTAAAAGTTTGCTGTTTTTCCTCTGATCAACAGAACTAATTTCAAATTACTTAGCTTATACTTTATTTTACAGTTTTCCTCTGTCCTTTACTCTGGCCACGAATAAGTTTCACCTGCTTTGATCAGTCGTAAAATTAAACTTGGATTAGGCTTTTCAGAAAAAGTTGAGCAGAAGAGAGAGCTCGGAAACCAGAGCTCGGAAACAGAGAGTGAGCGGAAGAGAGAGCTGCCTAGAGCTGGGTGACCCCTTTTCAGATGTGGCGCGGTCACGCCCATTTGGGAGGTCTCCTTTCTCTGATTGGATCCTGGGTCTGAGGCTCACGTGACTTTCTTCACGTTTCAGAGAGAGAGAGAGAAAACTCACATTTTTGGCTATTGAAAAATACTGGATAAAATATACTTTCATACATACTGGATCATAGCATAATGAGTGTACTGGATTATTTTTATCATATATATATATATATATATATATATATATATATATATATCGAGTACATTATCAACTATTCTAGATGTTAGACATTAATTCGTTTTCCAAAACGGAGACAGGAATTTTCCCTCATGATTGAAACAGTAATACACATCACTTCATTAGTTAGTAGACATTCACCTGAGAATAACAGAGGGTAACATTAATACATATGGCATAAAAGATGTTTATAAGCAGTGGCCTCCGATGCGTCCGTTATTTATTTAGAGGGAGACAGGGCGAAACGTGATTTTGCAAATGTCCTCTTGGGGGCACTGTTGGTCCAACTACGGAGCCCCTAAAGGGACTGGGGGAAAAATAAAAAAACACTATTGATTTTACGTTCCCTTGCAAATAGTTTTGTGGTCCCTCGCAAATAGGTTTGCGTTCCCTCCGAAAAAAATTTTGCGTTCGCAAAAAATGAGCGTTCGCAAAATGCATTGCGCTCATTTGCAAATGTTTTATGATACACAATTGTCTTCGTGACTCATTTAACACATCAGGACACTGCAGTTTTCAGGGAAATTCAGCCACTTGAAACAGAGATTATATATGTATTTATTTATCTCTACAAACACACAGTTTCGTTGCCAGTGTGAATCGTTCATACATCTGTAAGGAACTGCCTAACATCAGAGGAAGTTGTGAAAAACAAGTGCAAGTCAGAACGTCGTAGCTCCACGTATCTCCATAGTAACAGGTGTATGAGACGTAGGTGGCTTCGTGAAAGAAAGTAAAAGTGTGGACGGCTGGGTTTATTTATTGTTATTGACTGGGGTAGGGGTCAAGCTAAGAATCTTAACGAAAAACCTTTATCAAGCAAAGACTCTCTTAAAAGTTTGGTCATTCAATAACAAGATGGAGGGTGTAAGGTAGTTGCTTAACACACAGAGATCTCAGGGCACGCTGCGAACTAATTTTTACAGAGACATGGCTCAGCGCGATGACTCCAGACATGGCTGTGGAGCTAGAGCCGGTCGCTACACCATGCATTTCGTTTTATCTGGGAATTCTGTTTTTTAAAGCTGCAGTAAAAAGGATATCATTTTCTGCCAAAAACTTTTACACACATTACTCCAATACACTACCAATAGCTACACATTTATTTAGGTGTTCACTCCCCTTTCTCTCCCACTGTTTGGAAACTGTGTTCATTGTCTGTATCTCTGTACTGTTCACGTAACCTTTGTCCATGCGCTTGCACTTTAAATTCTCTCATCCTCATTTCATAGCAGTTAACAACACAGCAACAAACGTTTCAGTTGGCGCTCCTCAGTAACATATCCATGTTTTCTGCTCAGAAGAGATGCTATGTCTTTATATTTCAGTCCAAGATCAAAGTAAAATTCAACGAGCTGCTCCATAGTTCACCTGACATGCACAGCAAGCACATAATCAACAGCAAGCACATTACTACGGAGCCGACAAAGTATTTGCGAGGGAATGCAAAACTATTTGCGAGGGAACGCAATTGTGTTTGTGAGGGAACGCAAAATCAATAGTGTTTTTTTATTTTCCCCCAGTCCCTTTAGGGGCTCCGTATAAAACAGTCATAACTCGGGTTCTTAATTTTCTCTGTCCCAAAGAAAGAGGGGGGGGGGTAGTCATCTGGGTTGAAGATGGTGACTCATTCATCCTGGGGTCACTGAAGTGTGTTCTGCTTAGTCTTTGGTTGTAGATATATGTGTGTGTGTGAGTGTGTGGGTGTGTGTGTGTGTGTGGGGGTGTGTGCAGAGTCTTTCCACACACACATTCTGTGGAATGTGGGTTCTGTTCCAAAAATCCTTATCAGAGTGGAAAGTCTTAAATTTTTCATTTCTTGATCTGGTCCATACTCCACTACATTCCCCCCTTTTTCAGTTTTATGGTCCGGCAGGGAGCATGGAGCTGAAAAGAACTTTTGCTGTGGAGGAAGGTGAGATCAGCAAGCATATTCAAACACATTTCCAGTGCTGATGTCTTCCTATCAGTGTATGGGTGCATATGGAGTGTTGATGTTTGCATGCTGAAGGGATTCTAATTACTTATGGGTAGGTCTTGTTCAAACGCAACCTCGAGAGCTGGTTCTTCGACATGGCCTATGGCTTCATATCTAAAACTCGGGGTTTCACCTCTCTGGGCTCTCTTATGTCTAACGAACTTAACCATTTTATTAGACCAAGTTTCTAACCTGCTCTGTAGGGCTCGAGTGCGTTTGAAATAGAACCAAGCTATACCAAAGGTCAAAAGATATCCTAATCCTACCAGTGTAACTAGTAAGGTGTCTGGAATGCAGGTGACAGGCTGTACAGGCCAGAGAGGTTGAGACGACAGTTAAGGCCCACAGTGGCAGGCTAAGAAAGATCTTAGATGAGCAGAGGTGAAGGATGGTGAGAAAAATCATAATCAACCCACACACCAGCTCTGTCCCTCAAGGTATGCTAAAGCACATTTGGGCAAGCCAACTTCAATTTGGAATAAGGTGCTGTGGACTGATGAAACTAAAATTGAGTTATTTGGACATAAGGAGTGGTATGCATGGCAGAAAAAGAAATTTACCTGCAGTAAAGTTTGGTGGCAGTTCCATCATGCTGTGGGGCTGTGTGGCCAGTGCAGGGACTGGGAATTTTATTACAGTTGAGGGTCGAATGTATTCCAGTAAATATCATCAGATTCATGAGAACAACGTTCAAGAATCACTAACAAATTTGAAGTTGTGCCGGGGCTGGATACTTCAAAAACACAACATCAAACAAAAAATCTACTAAGGCATTCATTCAGAGAAACCAGTACAATGTTCTGGAATGGCCATCTCAGTCCCCAGACCTGAAAATTACTGAAAAACTGTGGTGTGATTTAAAGTGGGCTGTCCATGCTCGGAAACCATCAACCTGACTGAACTGGAGATGATTTGTAAAAGTAGAATGGTCCAAAATACCTTCCACCAGAATCCAGACTCTCGTTGGAAGCTATAGGAAGCATTTAGAGGCTGTTATTTCTGTGAAAGGGGGATCTACTAAATATTGATGTAATTTTTCTGTTGATTTATTTTATTGACCTCAAAGAGAAATTGCTGTTGTTACAGTTTATTGTAAAAAACTGTTGTTGTGCAACCGTTTATGTAAAGAATAAACACTCTAATAATAATTTAAAATTTTAAAAAAGAGAAAAAAGAAATAAAACAAAAGAGAAATTTGCAATATGTACACATTTACATTCTTAAAAATACAGTAAAGTGGCATTGGCTGTGATAATAAATATAAAATATAATTATATAAATTATTGCACCTCTGAATTATTGCACACATTAAGAAAAATGAATCATATTATTAATGTTATTGTATTTATGACCAGTATAATATGGCATTTAGTATTGCACGGATGAACCATAGTGTTACACTTTGAGGGAGTAGTTATAGTTTGATGGCCACAAGTAGGAAAGACCTCCTGTGGCGCTTTGGTGCAATGAGTCTTGCACTGAATGCAACAGCATATAGGACAGCACTCGACACCACAGACTCATAGAATATCACGAGCATAGTCTGGCAGATGTTGAAGGATCTCAGGCAACTCAGAAAATAAAGATAACTTTGGCCCTTCCTGTCAAGGGCATCAGTGTTCTTAGTCCAGTCCAGTTTATTGTCAGTGTGCACTCCCAAGTATTTGTAGTCCTCCACAGTGTCCACACGGAGTTCCCTGATGGACACAGGGGAAACCACTGACTTGTCTCTCCTCAGGTCCACCACCAGTTCCTTTGTCTTTGTCACACTGAGCTGCAGGTTCAGCTTGCACTATGCAACAAAGTCTTTCACCATGCCCAACTTTATGCACCTGCCTAATTTTGTTTTGAACAATTATTGCACACTTTCTGTAAATCCTATAAACTTCATTTCACTTAAAATATCACTGTGTTCATATTTAACTGAAATTGCTGATCCGAACAACTAATGATTTATAATGGAAAATCATGACAATTATCAGAGGTGCAGATTCAACAATTTACAAATAATAGACTAATAGACTTCGACTTTACAAATATATACAATGCAATTTTAAACAAGTGTGTTTATTTTTGCATAAAATTGATATATCAATTAAACCAAAAATATGTATTCATGAATGTAGCTGCATTGTACAAATTGCACACGGTGAGACACAGATTGGGATGTATTCATTTGTGAATAGTAAAACATATGTGACTTTTTTTTATTTGTGGATTAACATTTAAGCATTTGTCAATTGTTTTGAGACGAATCTCCCTCCATAATTGGGGCATCAACTTTTTCTTCAGATCATAATGGGAAATCAGTACAGCGCAGGGGGTGAGCGATATAATATTGTTTACGATAACACCGGTATGACCCTTTTAACTCGATAAGACTTCTTCCATATTGTGTGATATTGTGACATAAGCGCGTAAAAGTGATATGAGCTCAAGCTACACCTGGGGGATATATCACAAATATCCATATATTCCATAGTATTTTTTACACGATTTTGAATATATTCGTTATATAGAGTATGCTGAGGATGCTCTATATACCACCTGAGTACATTTAAAACATAAATGTCCCATTCAGCTTGTGAATTTCTCTCTCACACACACACCTACACATGGGCGTGCACGCACACAAACAGACGCACACACCATGTTGTCCTGCCATTGTGTGTGTATGCCGCTCGAGCAGTTCTCAGCACATTTAATGACACACTCAGGTCTACTTCTCTGATAACTGTGAGTATGTCAACAATGGACAAAACTGAAACCAGTGGTGAAGATTTAATTTAAAAAAAAGAGCACTGTTAAGACCATGACTTGTTTGAATCCAGCTCCACATATCAATGTCTTTGTTTACAATAATAACAAACTATAAAAAAAAGTTTATCTTGTCAATTGCTGACAGTGTGTGAATAATCATGGAAAGACTGTTGTTTTCTGTTTATACAAAGCTACAAAGTTAAGTTTTTCTAAAATCAAGCCCCTTAACATTTTATCAAGCGAGTAATCTATGAAAAAGGAACAGGGCATCGCAGGGAACTAGATATTTATATACTAACTTACATTTCTAGCTTTTTAAGGATTAGACTGATAAAACAGTACTGTAACAAATTCACAGCCTTGTTTATTTTGAGTAAACCCTCGCTCTGGTGTTCTGGGGTAAACAATCCGGAGAGTTTTTCAGTTTTCTTGTAGAGTTGTGTAAAATATGTGCAGATGTAATTTACTTGTCAGAAGTCAGTAACGATGAGATGTGTTTGGCAAATATTTGAATGAACGATTTACAATTTGTTGTCATTATCTGTAACCCTTATCCAGTTCAGGGTCACGGTGGATCCAGAGCCTACCTGGAATCATTGGGCGCAAGGCTGGAATACACCCTGGAGGGGCTGCCAGTCCTTTACAGGGAAACACACACACAGACCTATGGACACTTTTGAGTCGCCAATCCACCTACCAAAGTGTGCTTTTGGACTGTGGGAGGAAGCCAGAGCACCCAGAGGAAACCCACGCAGACACAGGGAGAACACACCACACTCCTCACAGACAGTCACCTGGAGGAAACCCACGCAGACACAGGGAGAAAACACCACACTCCTCACAGACAGTCACCTGGAGGAAACCGACGCAGACACAGGGAGAAAACACCACACTCCTCACAGACAGTCACCTGGAGGAAACCCACGCAGACACAGGGAGAAAACACCACACTCCTCACAGACAGTCACCTGGAGGAAACCCACGCAGACACAGGGAGAAAACACCACACTCCTCACAGACAGTCACCTGGAGGAAACCCACGCAGACACAGGGAGAAAACACCACACTCCTCACAGACAGTCACCTGGAGGAAACCCACGCAGACACAGGGAGAACACACCACACTCCTCACAGACAGTCACCTGGAGGAAACCCACGCAGACACAGAGAGAAAACACCACACTCCTCACAGACAGTCACCTGGAGGAAACCCACGCAGACACAGGGAGAAAACACCACACTCCTCACAGACAGTCACCTAGAGGAAACCCACGCAGACACAGGGAGAAAACACCACACTCCTCACAGACAGTCACCTGGAGGAAACCCACGCAGACACAGGGAGAAAACACCACACTCCTCACAGACAGTCACCTGGAGGAAACCCACGCAGACACAGGGAGAAAACACCACACTCCTCACAGACAGTCCCACCTGGAGCAGGAATCGAACCCACAACCTCCAGGTCCCTAGAGCTGTGTGACTGAGACACAGTGCCGCACTTTATTGATTTTTTAATTTTTTAATTAATGTCATATACATATAGCTTATGATCAACCTATGTCAAGAAAAATACGGATGAATTTTGTGATATTCCAGAATTTTATCATCCTAGGCCGGCGGAATGAATCAGCATCACATTGGTACTGGAATTTGGAAACAGTGGACTCTGTTCAAGCAAGCAGGACTGGGTCTTATCCAATTCCATTGTTTTAGCTCAAAGTGAAAGTAATAAATAAAATTCAATATCTAAGTCAGTATGGATATGTTTGTCAATCTTTTAATCTGCCATTAAAATAAACAATTATTCATTTTCAAAATTCTTGTATTTTCAGTCTACAGACAATCTTTGATAATGTAGTTACATTTTACATATTACATTTAACATTTATGCATTTGGCAGACACTTCTATCCAAAGCGACTTACAAAAGAGGATCTAACATTCAAACTACAGCACAATTTATACAAAATACCTTACACTGAGTGCAATATGCAGGAAGTAATAAGTGCATTAAAGAAGGACATTCAGTGCAGGAGATACTCTCAGAAGAGCTGGGTCTTCAATGATTTCTTGAATGCGGAGAGGGTTCCTGTTGCTCTGATGGTGCTTGGAAGCTCGTTCCACCAGCGTGGTACCAGAGATGAGAACAGCCTCGACTGACCTGTACGGGGGGTTGGTTGTGTTCGTTGGCGCTCCTTTGAGGAACGGAGAGGGCGGGCGCTAACGTATGGTTTTAAGAGTCTATTGAGGAAGAATGGAGCAGAACCAGTGAATACTCTGAAGGCCATCATTAGTGATTTAAATTTATTATATGTTTGATCAAATTCATAAGGATTTCAAATTATTGTCAGCAATTTCCACACACATAATTGAGTATCATACGGTCTCATGGGGGAGATATATAGATACATACACGCAGATCACCCACAATATTAAGACCATCACCCTTCCTCTACAGTCATGGTCCATTCTCTCAGCTCCACTAATCAGACAGGAGAACTTTGTAGTTCTAAAATTATAGACTGCAGACCATCTCTTGCTCTGCGTACCTTAACTACCTTTCCTCATGTGCTGCAATGGTCAGGACCCCCAAAGAGCAGGTATGATTTGAGTAGTAGATCATTCTCAGCACGGCAGTGATGGCGGTGTGTTGGTGTTGTACTGGTATGAGGGGGATCTGACGCCGCAGTTCTGCTTGAATTTTTATTCCATTCAGCAAGACATGGCCAGACCACATGCTTTATATGCTACAAAAAACTGGCTCCACAGACACAGAGCATGTGTTTAACTAGCTTCTGTCCTGGTTTTTTGGGGTGTATTGCAGGCATCGATTTATAAATGTGTTTATATGAACAATATTACCATGGGCAGCATGGCGGCAAGACATGTAGTGTGGCTGGCACACAGCTCTGGAGTTTGAGTTGTGGGTTTGAGCTCTGCCTCAGATGACTGTCTGTAAGGACTTTGGTGTGTCACATTGTCCCTAGGTGTGAAAGTGTGTGGTGAATTGGCTTGGTTTGCGAAAGAAGTTTTCAGCATTTTGAAGCATATGTTATTGGAGTTCTGTCCACTGTAATAAGATGTCAGATCGAAAAGGCCAATTGCCTTAGTGATCTGCCTAATGAAAAACAATAAAACTTTAAAAGATTGTCTGCTCAGTGAATCAAATTAATTAGTTTTGAACATGGGGGATATATTCAAAATGACTCTGAAACTATTTCTAAAATTGGTTTAAATGTTCATGCAGGAAATTAGGGTACAATTCAGCTAAACTGAGGGTACAGTTTATGAAATGAAAATACAGATGAATAAACCGATTTTCCTCTTCACATTTATTTCTAGTGACCTCTACTGGACTCCACAGGCTTCAGTGGAATGGTAAATAAAAAAATAAAAATAAAATAAAAATCTACTTGCTAAGAATTATCATGCTAACCCTAGCTTTGACCACCATGAAGCAGCCCAACCCAATGGACTGATACTTCAGTGACAGTGTTAGCCACGATACAGCTTCAGATGAGACTAAATTAAGCTGTTTTTATGAATAATTTACATTTTCTAATTAAGAGATGTTCATCTGTTTTGGTTTGTTATTCAGACAGAAATAACAACAGACACATTTCTACTTTTAGTTTTTTGGTTTTTTTTTCTTCATCATGCTTTTAGAGGCTTCCATATACATTTGGTTTGTATCCTGATATGAATTTAGCTACATACATTTACACCTAGCATATATACAATTTTTTGTTGACTTCCTAGTTGTGTGTCCTGAATGATTCTGTTCCTTACAGATAAAGCTTACACACCCTGTGGTGTGGTGCATAAGGAGAATGTGGCTGCCCTCATGCAGATATATTCCTGATACTGAAGACGGATGAAACCAGGTGTAAGCAAAGTAAAACTGATACCACAAACTGGCACAGCTGGTTCTCCAGTTGCCACCTTCACAGGTAAAAGCACGTCCCTGAGAGACGCTTGAATTGCATTGTGGATGTTTTTGATCTCATTTTAAATACTTTATATTGTGATGACTCATCATTTAAACTTCAAACTAGAAGAGTCAGACTCACTACAAATATATTATTAGTTTATTAAACTTTATTGCTCCTGTTCTTTCGGTCGCATTTGCACATTGTAAATGATGGTGGACTTCCTGCTTACATTTTTTAAAAACTATTTTGTAAAAGAAATAGGCTCAGCATTTTATATCTGACTTGTGATTGAACAGATATACATTCCTTATACAAAATATGTGACTGCTGTACATAGTGTTTTGCTGCTACCAACACACAAGTATCTGACGGATCTGACATTCGTAATGTGCTATTAAGCTGGTTTGGACTCCTGGCATCCGTATGAATTAGGTTTCTGCATAATATCTTGTCTTCTAGTTACTCTACAGTCGCTATAGCACAATTTTTTTTCTTTTCAGTATAAAGACTGAGGGCATATACAAAATATACCCAGCAAAGGTGAATTCATTATTCAAAAAGGCAAAAGACATGAAATCAGATCAGAATATTCACGTTCATTTTAATAGATTGAATTTGACAGTTTCATTTTAAGGTAAAAAAATCAGATTGAATCACTTCAGTTGGACGTAGCTTTAACGGATCAAAGTCTTCATAGAGATGAAGTTTAGCAACAAAGGAAATAGAGGAGGATAGGAAATAAAATCATTCGACCAGGTTAACCTTTTTGGCTCTAGTTATTTTTCTGAATTTTGAATGATTCTTACTTTAAATAGTTGGAATAAATTAAAATAGTTGGGTTTCTGTGGAAAAGGACGCTTTAAAGTTGAAAAATGTGTTTTTTGACCCTAATAATTTACATAAGCTTCAAATTAACTCCTAAATGCCAAAAAATGTAGACGCTCAGATTGTTTTTCGACATAAATGGCTCTGGAGACATCAGTGATCCACAGATGATTTATTTATAGAACTTCACCAGAAAAGGTTGAGTGTTCCAAATATTTATTTTGATATTTTGTGGTATTTCATAGTATTTTTTTGGGGAATCGAAATTTGTTTTTTCATCTTTTTTTTTGTTTCATGAAATACTTCAAATACACATTGCATGGTTTATATTTAGGCTCTAAAAAGCCATTTTGGGCATTAGGTTCTAACAAGCGAAAATGGACTCACTAGGAGTGTATATTAGTCCTTTTTGAAAAATTGTGGTAATAAATATCCAGTGTCAAAAATGGTGTCAAACAGTGCTCAGCCACCTTGAATAAGGTGTTAAATTAACGGTTAGGTTATTTGTCTTTATATTTACATAAAATACACCACTTCAGTGGAAAGATCAGTTCCAGCTTAATCATGCAAATATTTTAAAAATGAAAAATGTTATGAAGCAGAGAATGTGACAGTTACTGACCTGAAACGGTCATCAGAACTTCTGGAAATCCATTTTGATCTAATTTTATACTGCAGTTACAATAAAGAAAATGAAGCAATCAGTGGCATTATGAATATAACACATTTAAACACATGCACACTACACAAAGAAAGTGTTGTGGTTAGACAAAAGCTTATACTGTACTCAACAACAACACAAGGTGTGCTGGGCAGCTCATTGTGTCCATCCTCTCTAAGAAACAGAAGTTGTGTGTAATGTGGCAGCTCACCCAGGGGTGGATTGGAACAAGGGCAAGCCATCAACAGAGCACTACAGAAATAGGCCTCAAGTGCAGAGACACACACAACACTAACTCTGGATGTTAAGAGTGTCAGGGAAAAATGAAACACGAGAGGAAAACTTGATATCAGGGGAAAACTGATCAGCTCAAAATTGAGGAAAAGAAAACAGAGGCAAGAGGGTTTCCCCAAAACAAAAAGGGAGGGACAAGACGAGACAAAAGAAATTAAATAGAGAACACAACTTACTACTAATTATTTATTTATACCAAAAACGGTAAAGAAAAGAAAATACTGAATCCCAAAAGAAACCAGAGGGAAAGCTCTGGTGGAGAAACAGAAGACAGAGAGAAAGGGAGAAAACTCAAGAGCCTTTAACAAATTACCAGCCAGACTTACACAGCACTGTGAAACACAAAAACCCAAGACTGAGCACTGACGTGTGTGTTGGCTTCCTTTAAATAGGAGTAGCCCAGGTGGAACTAATTGCCTCAAATTAAGAGTGTCTCTGTCTCCCTCTAGTGACTGGGGGTGGCTTAGCAGGCAGACCTCTTACACTGTGTGATAATATTCAACTTTTATCTAATACAAAATGAGTTAATTATCTTAATCAAATAACAATACATTAAACATAAGGTGTGATGCTTCAAGTACCAAAAAGCGGTGTTGTTTTGTAGTAATTCAGAATGACTCATTTCATTTATTTCATCTTTCATACATTATAAAAGGATTATATTCACCACAGAAGTGCCACATGTACAACGCATTTATAGTAAATCTCCATAATGTTCACTAAATGGAAATGTTCTGTAAAAAAATGTATTACTACTATTAAATTACTGATATATTTTTACAGTGTATGTTCTTTGGAGGGAAAACTAAAAAGAATGAAACCTAAAGTGGTGGTTTCATTATGCTTTCATTATACACCACCAGTTTTATAACTGGGTTCTGATCTAGAGACTGAGAGCTCTATATTCATTCATTCATTCATTATCTGTAACCCTTATCCAGTTCAGGGTCGCGGTGGGTCCAGAGCCTACCTGGAATCATTGGGTGGAAGGCGGGAATACACCCTGGAGGGGGCGCCAGTCCTTCACAGGGCAACACACACTCACACATTCACTCACACACTCACACCTGCAGACACTTTTTGAGTCGCCAATCCACCTACCAACGTATGTTTTTGGACTGTGGGAGGAAACCGGAGCACCCTGAGGAAACCCACGCAGACACAGAGAGAACACACCACACTCCTCATAGACAGTCACCCGGAGGAAACCCACGCAGACACAGGGAGAACACACCAAACTCCTCACAGACAGTCACCCGGAGGAAACCCACGCAGACACAGGGAGAACACACCACACTCCTCACAAAGAGTCACCCGGAGGAAACCCACGCAGACACAGAGAGAACACACCACACTCCTCACAGACAGTCACCCGGAGGAAACCCACACAGACACAGGGAGAACACACCACACTCCTCACAGACAGTCACCCGGAGGAAACCCACGCAGACACAGGGAGAACACACCACACTCCTCACAGAGAGTTACCCGGAGGAAACTCACACAGACACAGGGACAACACACCACACTCCTCACAGACAGTCACCCGGAGGAAACCCACGCAGACACAGAGAGAACACACCACACTCCTCACAGACAGTCACCCGGAGGAAACCCACGCAGACACAGGGACAACACACCACACTCCTCACAGACAGTCACCCGGATGAAACCCACGCAGACACAGGGAGAACACACCACACTCCTCACAGACAGTCACCCAGAGGAAACCCACGCAGACACAGGGAGAAAACACCACACTCCTCACAGACAGTCACCCAGGGTCCAGTGTATCTTTTTGACACAAAACAGTGGCAGGGTTGTACACATTTATTTTTTGCAATGTCACCTCTCACCCACACCCTTCTGCAATTCCTTGCCCACAGTTTATATTCCTCTGGCCTATGGTATTGATAAATATATTAAATTAATTATAACATGTAAAATGGCAATGCATTCTTATGTACACCTTCATACATCCTCCTTGTTTCTCCACTCACTGTCCTTTCTCTCAGCTTCTCTGACCACAGAGAATCACACTGTACTTCTACAATTACGTACTGTTGTTTACATGTTGCTCTGCATACTTTCCCCCCCCCCTTTTCCCCCTGTTCCTCAGCGCTCAGGACCCCCACAGAGCAGGTGTGATGTGGTGGTGGATCATTCTCAGCGCTGCAGTGACACTGATGTGGTGGTGGTGTGTTAGTGTGTGTTGTGCTGGTGTAGAGTGGATCAGACACAGCAGTGCTGCTGGAGTTTTTAAACCCTGTGTCCACTCTCTGTCCACTCTGTGAGACACTCCTCCCTCGTTGGTCCACCTTGTAGATGTAGAGTCAGAGACAGTAGCTCATCTGTCGCTGCACAGTGTGTGTCGCTCGTCCTCTAGTCCTTCATCAGTGACACAGGACGCTGTCGGCTGGATGTTTTCGGTCGGTGGACTGTTCTCGGTCCAGACTCTGAGGGGTTTAAAAACTCCAGCAGCACTGCTGTGTCTGATCCACTCTACACCAGCACAACACACACTAACACACCACCACCACGTCAGTGTCACTGCAGCGCTGAGAATGATCCACCACCACATCACACCTGCTCTGTGGGGGTCCTGTCTGGTCAATGGAGCTGAGAGAAGGGGCAGTGGGCTGTTGTAATGTAATGGCTGGTTAAAATTTTGATACTAATATGAAAAGCATAACGTATGGAATTTTTATGAGCCCTTTTCTAAAAACAGTCAGCATCTGAAAACCCACTGTAATATGATACTTGAGCAATCTGAGAGTTCTATAGGCACTGTTTGTAAACAAATTATCTGTCAAACTGAAAAGACTACAGACTACTGACCCGTGGGCTCTGCTGAATATTAACTGTTAAGGTTATTTTTTAAGCATTTTAAATGTAGATTAAGGTACTTATTGTATATATGAAATATGTGAAGATGTGTGTTTTAATGTGATTCATATTGCTGTGGTATATTTTGAAAAATATCAATGTTTACAATAACTTTTCTTCAATTAAATTATTTTAAAAAGTGAAATGCCACTGAAAATGGCCTGACATTCACCACCAGAGGACGCAGGAGATCTTTGTCTCAATGTCGCCCCCTGCTGGCGCCCCGTAGAACCGCTCTGGTTTTTGGCGATGGAAATGCCACGGTGGCCTTCAGCCCAACAGTATCAGTCTAAAGGTGGATAAACACACCGGCACAGGTGGACAATTCTCAGCCAGGTGTTTCCAGGGTTCTTCAGGCTTCCTGAGATCGAAACCCCGTTGTTTCTGTTTTATAAGCGATACATTTTAGTGCTTAAAGGGTCGCTGTATGAAAGCTGCAATCTGGATCGCGGCGGCAGAAACAGAAAGAAGATAGAGGATTTCTCTAGGTCTTCTCGAGAAAAACTCCTTCAGTCCAAGAACAAGATGTTCTCCAAATTCACCTCCATCCTCCAGCATGCGGTGGAGGCGGTAAGAACTCGGTTTCTGTCTATAAACGGGTTTAAATGCGCTGTGTTTACATGACGAGGCGAAGACAATGTGTGTGTGACTGGTCGGGTTTTGTTTAGCTGCGCTTGTAAGGACGGACACAGGGCCTATGGCTTACTCACATACCTAGATTTACATTAGTGCCGAGATATGACGTTATACAAAACCTCAATATCTAGAGGCGGACAAGAATAAAAAAACCGTATCTAAACAAGAAATCAACTCCTTACGCAGCTTATAAACTTCAGGCTGGAGTTAGCTCCTTGTTTCTACTTTTCATTTCCACCTTAAAAGGCGCAGCGGTTCCAACGTAACCTGAAGTAAGCGCTGCGTCTTTTAAGGTGGAGCGTAAAGTTTAAAACACATTTAGGAACTTGAGCTGGGTGTAGTGGCTATTTTCCGTTCCATCTTAAGTGGTGCAGCTCTTCAACTGAGCAGCTACGTTATTTAAGGTGGTACGGCGGGGAAAAAAACCCAGAAGCTTGTGGTTTTGACTTGTTTGAATTTCAGTTCCACCTTAATTTTCGCAGCGCCTCTGCTTCTTTCCAACGGAACCGCTGCTCAATTTAAGGTGGAACGGAAAATTCAAACTACTTAAATAATACGTTTAACGGATATACAAATAAACTATATTATTGTTGTAACGTCACAGTCGAAGTTTCTATAGACGTTAACAGCAGCTGTACCCTGTATTCTACCGTTTTAAGGTGGAAAATGGAATTGGTATAAGCCTCAGGCTAGTCAGACAAATGGCTTTATAATCCTGGCTAGGTGCTTGTTATTAGCGGGGCTCATTTTCTCTACCTCAGAATATCCTAGTCGACTCTTTGAAACATTAGGATAATAATATTTCTAACGATAAATATTTAATGTACGCCAAGGTAAACAGCAGCTTTTCTCTGTTATTGTCTGGGCCTATAGCTCTGAGCGGATGTCAGACAGTTTTATCTTTATAACTTTAGCTTCTTCCCTTATTATTTTCCACAGTTTTCTAGACAAAATAACGGATACAATTTCTATTATTATCTGCTGTAACTGACGTTAAAGA
Organism: Hoplias malabaricus; assembly: GCF_029633855.1. NCBI lineage: Eukaryota > Metazoa > Chordata > Actinopteri > Characiformes > Erythrinidae > Hoplias > Hoplias malabaricus. Next base: position 8,522,637 of record NC_089807.1, on the reverse strand, counting down.
AGGTTGTTCTCCTACCAACTGTTCACACTCAGGAGTCTGTCCAGTGAAGCCAAGTATATGACAGGCTTTTATTTTTATATATTTTATTAATATTTAATTAACTGGTGAGCACTAAATATTATCGGGCAAGTACCAGATATAATAAGGTGTGCCCTGTATCACAGAATGATATTATGTGGTGAGCACCAGAATTTTTAGACTGAGGACCAAAGATCTGAGTAAGCACCAAATACTATCAGGTGAGCACTAGAAACTGTCAGTTGCTCATTTGCCCTTTGGTAGTGTCTGGTGCTCTCCTGGTAGTATTTAGTGCTCACCAAATAGTTTCTGGCACTCAGTAGTATATAGAGCCCTCCATTACAGTTTAGGTGTTTACCTACTACTATTGGTCAACACTTGATGGATTCTGGTGGTCACTACGTAGTATCTGAGGCGCACTAACTACAACAGAATTTGGTGCTTACCTAATGTCATCTAGTACAAAGCTAATATTGAGCTGTCCTCGCTCAGTAGTTTCTGGTGGTTACCTCCTTTCAGAGGCTGTGTGCTGTCTGGAATAGTTTTTTTTTTTTTTTATCTTGTCCACATGTAGTTTAACCGGACTCATGAAAGCCACCATCAGAGATAGGATTCTCCCCCTCGTCTCCACAGTGGAACACAGTTCTGTTTCTTAATGAAACGTCTGTGACCTGCTTTGGTCCAAACCCCACGAGCCCCCCCCCCCCCCCCCCCCCCACACACACACACGTAAACTAAGTGGTTTGATGTAAAACAGTGGATTGTATAGAAACCTACCACCCCTTATTGCTTTACAGTGTTGGGGATCAGGGCTAAGGGGAGTGATGGATCATAGCACAAATCGTCTGGATGTTTCCCGTGGTAGTGCAGTGCTGGCAGTGAGAACTCTCTTACTGTAATCTGCATGTACTTCTCTGTCATCAGTGTATTTTTAAAAACTATATTTCAGTCCAAAACAGTAAAACTAATATGTACTGCAAAACAGTGCCTCATATATCTCAACTAACAAATGATACGTGTCAAAATCCTGAGTGCCACCTGTGGAAATCCTCTTGCAAAAACTCTCTTTGGGTTTGTATCTTTACTCCAGCTACAATCCTTGCCACATTTCCTGATTTACCATAACTGATGTTGATGAACGATCATCTTTCTTTGCAGCTGGCACCATCACTGCCCTTGCAGGAAGACTTTGTCTACCACTGGAAGGCTATCACGCATTACTACATAGAGACTTCAGGTGAGGATGAGGAGGTTGTTCTGATCAGATTTGTTTCCTGTTTCACACCACTTTAAAGGAAAGTAATGGGTTATTTCTCATAAATATAAACACTAAGGTGTTAGTGTTGACTTATGGTTTGTAGTTTTCTGACGTACGTTACTCTGTTTATAACGTCACCAAATAAATCAAACCTTTCATCAAAATTGGGGGGAGTTTTCTTTCTCTAAGGCTACGTTCACACAGAAGGTAAAAGTGGCCCAAATCCACTCTGTTTCTTCAGATGTGGCACAGATGTGTGGATCTGACTTTTTAAAATCAGATTTGGACCACGTTCATATGTGGTTTTGAGATCCGATCCATATCTGATCTGTGGACTCTGTCTGAATATGAATTATTGTGAACTTTACTTCACTCCGGCCGCTGAGAATGAGTTCCGTACTACGCTCCAAACCGGTGTCTAGGACGTGGGGACATTAGGGTGCCGCTTGTCTTCTCTTTGGAGACCTAGAGTTTGGGAGAGACCGAGGAAATTTGTGCTGGTGAAAGAAACATCTGCTTACATTTTAATATTCGTTACAGTCTTTAATTAATGCTTCCTTTTAACATAGAGCTCATCTGGAATAAAGAGAAGGAAGGAGTTGTGGTACAGCGCCGCATGGTGAAACAGGCCCGGTCTCATTCCTTCATTTCAAAAATGAACATGATATTTTCCCTCTGCTCAGTGCGTGGAGCGTCCTGTTTTGTGCGTGCGGGTCAGTTTAGGAGCATGGTCTGTTGGGCCACATTTACTCGCTGTGTGAATGACGTCCAGGGCTTTGAATTTGTTCATCACATTCACTGTTTGTGGCTTGAGTCGTACCAGACGGCCACTTACTGTGAGTGTGTACTTGCTTCAGAGTGGTCCGACTAATTTACAGACAATTGTCTTTACGTGATCAGGTTACTGTTCTCTGCTAAACAGTGATAGGCTGTAGTTAGAGGTGAGGTTTTTGTCATTTCTGTATCAACAAGTAATCCCCTCTTCCCTTTGCAGATGACAAAGCGCCGGTGACAGACACCAACATCCCCTCTCACCTGGAGCAGATGCTGGACATCCTGATCCAGGAGGAGGGCGAGAGGGAGTCAGGGGAGACCGGACCCTGTATGGAATATCTGCTCCATCACAAGATCCTGGAGACCCTCTACACTCTGGGCAAAGCCGACGTGAGCAGGGTTTTCTCAGTTGTTTTGAATAGAGCAGTGGTAAAGCGTGGCCTGATGAAGATGATTAGAATGCAAAATGAAATGTAAACCCTGTTTTGAACCAGTGAAAATGGGTCTGCATCTTGTAGCAGAATCTGTATTTTACCTATAGGCCCAGCTGTGTTTGTTTTGTATAAAGTGCATGGGGATTATGTACATTTCGATCACGTCTGTGTCAGACAGAGATGGTTTAAGGACACACTGTAGGATTTATTCATCTTTATTGTGATATTGGACTTTGCAGTACTGATAGCACAGGAAGCAGTCGTTATACAAATGATCCTTTAAAATGTGTTTAATGTTTATTTTGAAGCTATACCTTTAGCAGAATACACTTGGCTGTGCTTGCAGTGGACATTAAAAAAAAAGTGGAGCTGTAGTTTTCACATTGTCACTAAAATCCAGGAGCTTTGAGAATGAGTGCACTTTAATAAACAGGAAAAACACACCACGAGGAACAGGCAGCAATAATAGCCATGATATTTTATCCATGTTGAGTGAGGCATTACTATTTTATCCATATTTCTCCTTCAGTGCCCTCCAGGTATGAAGCAGCAGGTTCTGAGCTTCTACACCAAACTGCTGGGCCGTATTCGTCAGCCTCTCTTGCCTCACATTAACGTGCACAGACCTGTGCAGGTAAGACATGCACTAGCACAGAACCAGAAGCGCTCTGTGCCCACTGTGGAGTGGTGCCCACAGTCAACGTAATGGCCTCTGCACAGATGCACTAACTTGTTTATGTTTAACCCAGAGATCCAGTAACATGTTGAGGTACATTGCTTGCGTTTTGTGCATTAGAGCTAAGCCTGATCACACTGTGTCCTCAGAAACTGATCCGTCTGTGTGGGGAGGTGCTGGCGGCTCCTACAGAGAACGAAGAGATTCAGTTTCTGTGTATAGTCTGTGCCAAGCTGAAACAGGACCCCTACCTGGTTAACTTCTTTCTGGAGGTAAGTGTCTGTGTGTGTATGTGTGTTTAGTTTTGTCTAGATATATATGGGATCTTTGTCGTAGCTAGGCCTGGAAAATAATTCAATAAATGTAATTTACCTTTACAGCATCAGTCATTGACTAACGGTCATTACAGGGTGCTGCCATCAGTTAATTGAACTCAATTTTAAAGTTAGTTTACAGATATTAATATTGACAAAGCTGAGAAGTTTAGGTTTAAGGCTGATGTCAAGTTTCTTGTTTGTTCTTGGCTGTTTTTCCTGTTGCTTTTATATCGTTCGGATCGATGTCTGAATTATATCGTAGTGACTGAGATTAAGAAATTTATCATGATATAGATTTTGACCGTATCGTCCAGCCCTAATCATAGACTGGCGCCCTTTCTGGGTTGTGATTGTGGATTGGCTCTGTACACACCGTGACCTTGAATCACTGTTTCCAGCTCCTCCGGGGTTATAGCGAGGCGTTCCCAGGCCAATTGAGACATGTAGTCTCTCCAGCGTGTTCTTGGTCTGCCCCGGGGCCTCCTCCCCGTTGGTCAGCCCGGAACACCTCACCAGGGAGGCGTCCAGGCGTTCTGATCCTCGGTTACTGAAACTGACACATCTGATTTTCATATGTGGTTGTAGATCAGATACCTGATGATTTTTATGGGCGTGCACATAACCATGAACGCTCAGATCAGATTTCATGCGCCTTTTTGTCTGTACACATCCACTTAGTGCTGTCATTATCAGCTGTCAGGCTGTGACAAGTGAGCAGTCTGTTCATGATGCTGATGAAGGAGGAAAAGGTGAGTTTAAGGCACGGACATTGCCTTTAAGTGCCAAATTTTGATAGCGTTTTGGTCAGACCATCTTCAAAATGGCCGCCTTTGTGGGGCGTTCTCACTTTGCTGTGGTTATACCCACCAAGAGTGCTCCAAGGAAGGACAACCAGTGAACACGTGACCAAGACATGGGTGCCCAGGTCTCGTTGATGTGTGAGAGGAATAATGGGTGGCACTCAGCCCCTGTACTGAAAGCTGTGCTGCCCTGTGTGTGCTCTGACCCCTTTCTGTCAGAGTAGTATTAACTCTTTCAGCAGTGTGTGCTGCAGTTGCTCTTCTGTGGGATTGGACCAGATGGACTCTCCTTCACTCCCTCCTTCATCAGTGAGGTTGGGTGCCCATGACTTTGTCATTGTTCAACGGTGGTCCTTCCTCTAACCACCACACCGCGGAAACACAGCAGAAGACATGAGTTTTCTACCCAAAACGTCATGAACATCACAATGTGGTCCCTGTCAAAGTGATTCTGATCCTGATTCTGAACATCAAAATCAACTTCAAGAACTGACAGTTCACTTACTGCCGGATATATTCACACTCCTCAACTGTAACCAGATCATCAGCGATGTTAATCCTGGCGCTGACCATTTTATGTCTCTATTAACACAGATATTGTGTGGTAGGATTAACAACATATCTATGTATTTATTTGGTCCACAGAATAAGGGAAAACGAGGAGACGGTAAGGAACCAGGCGCCGAAGGTTTAAAAGCGGATCTGTCCTCTCCAGACACAGGGCAACAGAAGAGTCTGGATGGTGCGGCGTCTAACGCCAGCAGTTCTGCCGAGGGGGCCTGCGGCTCTTCTAACAGTAGCAGCAACTACAACCTGGTCAGCTCCCTGCTCAACCTCACCAAAAGTCCAGTGAGTCGTCCCGGTTATTCTTTCTGATTTGGGATCAGGGTGTTGATGCTAAATTGGGTGTGTGGTGTGCTTTTTGGTGAAACTTAAAGGAACACTGTGTAGTATTTCTACCTTAAAATTACAGCTTCTAAATGATTGTGACGTTCCACTGAGCTGTAACAGGGAGAACAGAGCCTCTGTTGGGGCTACGCTGGGTCCTCTTCTGGTTACTGCACTAAGCAACTCCTGAATCACGGGGTGGAGGACTCTCGCGAGAAATGAGTAACACTTCACGGCACATAGCTTACATGTGGATGGTTGCCTAGCTACAAGAAGTATCTATCTCGGTATTCCCGGTACGGACATTAAACAGCAGAGAGAGAGAGAGAGAATGAGGACAGTTGAGGATAGTGTTATAATCAGGTTTTGAGAGTTACTGATGAACGAGGGCGAGGGCTAGCGCCTGCTAACTTTAGCCGAATTAGCTCAGTTTTTAGCATTAGACACTTACTCTGGTAATAAGTGCTTTACTGTTGGTTGCTGTGGTTATTATGGCAAGTGTACCACCAGAGTTACCTTATATGGTTGTAATAACATGGTCTAGTGTGTATTATGAGGGATATATGGGTTTTATCATGTAGTCACAATTATTTTATTCGATTCACACATTCCCCTGGCTCAACATCAGCTGGAGCCCAGAGAGCCGTTCACTAATTTTGTAAACATCACTCGGAGAGAGAGAGAGAGAGAGAGAGAGAGAGATAGAGAGGTGTGTGTGTGTGAGACTTGATTTTGATTTTACGACTGTATTGTAAACATGAATAACACTCAGCAGCAGGTAGGGGGTGCTCAGGAGACAATAAAGACACTTCTTACATTGTATTCCTTTAAGATGTTCCCCAGTCCATGACCCTGTAATGGATTAAGCGGCAAAGATGATGATGAAGAATGTTGATGTTCCCCAGTTCCAATTATGCTCTGTATTTTAGAGGATGCTGAGTGTCCTGCTGTGGATATCTATGCAATAAAAAACACACTTTTAACTGCCCAATGCATGTGGTAAAGGCATTAAAGAAACAATACGTAATGTTTTTACCTTAAATTTACAACTTCAAAATCATTGTGATGCTCCACTGAGCTTTAACAGGGAGAAAGGGCATTTGTTTTGATACTCCAGGCTCAGCACTGCTGAAACTGCACTATGTAACTCTTGGAGGAGGGCAAGAAAACGCCACCCTCTGTCCTCCATTTATTTCAGTACAGTGACGTAAAAGTTGATTACATTAGGGAGAGCACCAGAAGCAAATGATCTAAATCTTACCTAGTGTTCCTTTAAGGCCTAGGCTGCTTCTGTGTGGGACAAAACGAAAGGACAAGCCTCTTCATGTTAAATAACGTCCCATTTGAACCAGATTCGTTTTCTTTCTCTCAGGACGGCCGAATCGTGGTGAAGGCGTGTGAGGGACTGATGCTGCTGGTCAGTTTACCTGAAGCTGCAGCGGCTAAGAGTGTAACAGAGAGCACAGAGCTGTGTCAGCTGCTTACAGACCGCCTCGCTGCCTTCTACAAGGCCCTTCCACAGTCCATGGATCCTCTGGACATTGAGACTGTGGAGTCCGTCAACTGGGGGTAAGTCAGGGTTTGTCAAGAGCGCTGTTGTTTTTTGAATACAAACAGGAGCAGATGTAAATGAGTGAAAAGGGTCTTCCTTACAGGCTGGATGTCTATAACCTGAAGGAGGATGCTGCTGCTTTTGTTGGGAAGAGAGCACTCATTTCCTTCCTGTCTTGGCTGGACTACTGTGATCAGCTGATCAAGGAGGCCCAGAAGGTAAAGAGGAATGCAGAACAAAACCAGTTTAGAGCTGTTGTACTCGCTCACTGTGTCTCTGTGTCCCTCGCTGTCTGTCTTTCTCTCGCTTTTTCACTTTTCATATTTCCTAGTCTACTCATTCCAGCATGACTCGGATGTTTTGATTTTCTGTTACGTAACTTTGGTCCTGGTTCTGGAAGCGGGTTCTCGTTTAGTGGCTGTTCTCTCGTGGTTCAGAGCGAGTCGAGTAGGGACTAAACCGTGGCGTGTAAACCTTGCAGAGCGCTGATCGTCCAGAGAGAGTCGTCACTCTACGCCACGCGACGCAGACGACCAGCACCAACTCTCCATCTGTAAAATCTCCAGCTGCAGCAGAGATCACGTTTGTTTTTATCCGACTCACGACGGCAGCTCGTAAAATGACGCCGTGGTCTTTTGAAGAGGTTCGAACGCTCCTTGGATCGGTGGCCGACGAAAGAATCCAGCGAGAGCTGGACGCTGCAACAAGGAAGGAACAAACTCTACTGATCTGTCTGAACTGATGACGGAGCTGTGTTCAGTCCCAAACAACAACAACCGTTGCTGTGGTTTCCAAAGCCCACTGTTCCCCTTAGAGACTGGTTTTGAGCCATAATTCTCTCTCTCTCTCTCTCTCTCTCTCTCTCTCTTTCTTCCTTTCTTCCTTCCTTCCTTCCTTCCTTCCTCTTGGTCAGTTTCATCCCTGACCAACCCTCACTCTTTAAACACAAAGTTTAGAGAATTGAATGATAAATGTGATAACATATTGCTAAAATAGAATCAGGAAGCTGGTATTAAAGGCTTTAATCTGTGTTTTAAGGTGATGGAAAAAAAACAAACGACAGCTAAAATTGACCTCAAACAGATTTCCCACACAACTTTAATTGTTCGTAGAGGCACCTCCTTCACCATTTAATGTGGAATAATTATGTGATCTGTCCTGAATAGAAAGAGTTATATCCTTTAGGTTTGTGTTGTTCACTGATTACTTCTGTTTCCCCGTAGACGGCCGCTGCAGCATTAGCTCGATCAGTGAGAGAGCGCTTCTTTGTGGCTGTGATGGAGCCGCAGCTAATGCAAACGTAAGTGACCACACACACACACACACACACACACACACACACGTGTGTATGTACTTTTTTACACGAGTTAAATGTGGGCTTTAATCTCTGTCTGTTCATAGCGGCTAATATCAAAATGACCAATGAAGAGCTGAAAAATCAGTTTATTTAACTTGTATCGCCATTGGCTGCGAGAGCTGTATCTCCCCCCTCCCCCTCATTCTCCTGGCGCTGTCTGAGTGTCCTCAGTACTCACGTGACATATCACAATAAGATTCTGAGCTGTACTGGGTATAAATGGCTTTATCTGTGGTTTATTTTTACAGTTACATTCAGAGAAATTCAGTGATTTCCTGCTCCTGAAAAGTTATTTATACACACACACACTTTAGTTTCTCTCTCTCTCTCTCTCTCTCTCTCTCTCTCTCTCTCTCTCTGTATAAGTCTCTCTCTGTCTCTCCCTCTGTATATGTCTCTCTCTCTCTCTCTCTCTGTTGTTTTTGAATCCGTTTTCTGTTTCTCTTTGTTTTCTTTCTTTCCCTCACTCTGTTCCCCATTCTCTCCGTCACTCCTCTCTCTAACCCACCCCCCCCCCCCCCCCCCAGGTCAGAGGTGGGTATCCTGACCTCCACGGCTCTGCTGAACAGAATCATCCGGCAGGTGACGTCTGAGGCTTTGCTGCAGGAGACGGTCTACTTCCTTTTAGGAGAAGAAGTTGGTCCTGAGACGCCCGCTGCCATTACCCAGATTCCACTGAGACACCGGCTCATAGGGCACTGCGACCACCTCTCAGACGAGGTACACACCTTTATAGACGTTGGGACATTTTTCTGTGAGGAATTTGACAGCACTCGGCCACAAGAACGTTAGTAAAGTCAGGTGCTGGTGCTGGATGATTAGTCCTGGATCACCCCAGATGCAGTGGGTGGAGCTCCATTTTTCCAGAGAACACAGTTCCACTGCTCCCCATGCCTGGGTGTCTATAGCCCTGAGGAGAGAAAGACCCCCAGGGCAGGAGCGTGGTTTCTGTTCATACGAGAAGCTCTTAGCATTAGGTGCTAATGTTTTTTTGTAGCCAGTTAATTCCCAATAAATCGCACCTTTTATATTTTTCTAATATGATCATTATTAGCGTCAATAATGTTTCAGTTTAGTGCCGCAATGTGACTTTCTATGTCCAGATCGTTGTGGATTTTTAGCAGGCGGAGATGTGGCACTGGAGAGTTGACTTTAAAACAGTCACAGCTTCATTTTGAAACACATTTAAGGCGGTGTCAGTGTTGAAAGTGTCTCTCTGAGTTATTGTAAGGAGAGAAGTGAATGGACACTGAGAAGTTTAAGGTGTAAGTGATGTATTTTTTTCTGTGCGCAGATCAGCATCATGACGCTGCGGCTGTTCGAGCAGCTGCTGCAGAAGCCGTGTCAGCACATCCTGCAGAACCTGGTGCTGCGCAGCCTGGACGAGCGCAACTACACCGAGAACAAGGCGCAAGAGGAGCGAGAGGAACGGGAGGAGCGGGAGCACATGGAGAACGGGCAGCCGCACGACGCCGTGTAAGAGCACTCCGCCGCCAAGAAGGGTTCTGCCAACAAAGAATATGATCTGATAGTGTCAGTGATGCCAATAAAACCGAACCACAGCGGTCTCTGGTTTATTTGAGGAGATGGGTCCTTGATCTTAAATGTAGCTGGAGGAAAAGGACCTCTCCAGTGTCTGAAATGTTGTGCTTTGGTTTTGCGCTGAGGCTAATGTAGAAGTTTGGAAACACTTAATACATTAATATATTGAGTCATTTTAATTGTGACAGTAGCTTTGCTGTGTGGTTTAAATTGACTCCACTGACCATACAGGAGGGCTTTGGTGTCCTACAGTTACAGACGGTGGTTTACCTGTTGCTCTGCATACTTACACCTTGTTCTTCAATGTTTTTTGAAATGATAGTTTCAGAAAATTAATGTTGAGCAGTCAGTGAGAGTATAGAGGTGTGTAAACTCCTCAAATGGGGAAACATGATATCGCTGGGCGATATGAGCCCAAATCAATATCACGATTAATTATACATTTGACCACGATTACGATTAATGAATGATTCTTTTGTTGTTGTGTTTATGACCCTCAGAGTTCAGTGACGAGGCTTGTGCTGTAAATACGCTCCAGTTTTAAAGCTGGGATAGTTTCTCTAATGTCACTGGGAGCTTGTTCCTCTCTGGTTTTCTGAGCACGGTTTAGAATTGGTGTGTGATTGTGCTCTGGCTGTAACTCTTTTCTCAGTGTTTATATTTGTCTTCTTTTGGTTCAGTGTCAGCTTAAAGTCAAAACACAGCACGTCCAAACCACAGACGCTGTTTTTTTTCTTTGGTACGAGCTGCTCGAGTCGCTCGGTCTGCCTCTGCATTTAGGTTCTCCTCCATGTGGCAGATGGGGGGCAGAATCATGCGACTACAGCTTGGTAGCGTGGTTTTAAAGAGACATGAACACACAGTGGGGACATAACAGAATAAAAAAAAAAGTTGACATAATCGGAATAGACAAGATTATGTCGATTAAAAGTTCTGATAGTCGTTTTTGATGAATTTGTTTAAACAGTTATAATAGATTTTGTCATGAATAAAATGCAGAAGCAGTATCACTGTGATTCAGATTATCTATACACAGTTAAAAATAAGCCAGATCAGGTGCATTAGATTATATCTGAATAAAACTCACCATGCACTGATCAGCCATAACATTATGGCCACCTCACTGTCCAATGAATATATAGTTCTGCTCCTTAAACCCCTGCAGGACCATAAACGAGCAGGTATCATTTGGGAAGTGGATGTTTTTGGTTCTCAGTCCAGCAGTAAGGGGTTTACAAACTCCTGCAGCACTGCTGTGTCTGATCCACTCGCACCAGTGAAACACACAATAACACAACCACCACCACTTAAAAACAGTGACAGGGGGCTAACGAATTTTGAAGCACAATAGATGGACAGTCTGGAACTCTAGATCTACACAGTGCTCCTGTATCTGAGCTGAGAGAATGGACAGTGAATGCAGAAACAAGAAGGTGGGCGTGATTTTATGGCCGATGTTTGTATATTATCATGTTATAATAAAGCATTGTCTATTCATAACTTATGAGCTATTGACAATCTGCATATTTCTGGATTACATTAATGTTCACAGTGAAGATGATGTCCGGCCGTACGCATTGAGTCACGTTTTCACTTTCCTGTTGCTCTCTCGCAGTGATTTAGAAGAGGACCCACTGTTCTCAGACCTGTCCCCAGACACCAGGCTCCCTAGTCCTGATTGGCTGAGCTGCTCTCCCCCACAGAGCGCAGAGCATACCAAGCCTGATGGGAAAACAGAAGTCCACAAAATTGTAAACAGGTTTGTGAGCAGTTTCTGCATTTCACTCTAATCCATAAGGGAACATTTGCTTAGCAGCTCAGCATCTGTGGTTCCAAAAGTGGGGGTGTGTACCCCCTAGGGGTGATACTGAGTTACTGCAAGGAGGGACAGGCAGATAAATGAGATACATGATGCATGTCACTTGTAATAATTTCACTGTAAATGTGATTTGCCATTTTTTAAAAAACTATATCAATTATAATTTTTAAATGTAAATTCCCGTGGGGCGGCACGGTGGTGCAGTAGGTAGTGTCACAGTCACACAGCTCCTGGGACCTGGAGGTTTCCTCCAGGTGACTGTCTGTGAGGAGTGTGGTGTGTTCTCCCTGTGTCTGCGTGGGTTTCCTCCGGGTGACTGTCTGTGAGGAGTGTGGTGTGTTCTCCCTGTGTCTGCGTGGGTTTCCTCCGGGTGACTGTCTGTGAGGAGTGTGGTGTGTTCTCTCTGTGTCTGCGTGGGTTTCCTCCGGGTGACTGTCTGTGAGGAGTGTGGTGTGTTCTCCCTGTGTCTGTGTGGGTTTCCACCGGGTGCTCCGGTTTCCTCCCACGCTACAAAAAGAAACGTTGGTAGGTGGTTTGCTGACTCAAAAGTGTCCGTAGGTGTGAGTGTGTCGCCCTGTGAAGAACTGGCACTCCCTCCAGGGTGTGTTCCCGCCCTGCGCCCAGTGATTCCGGGTAGGCTCCGGATCCACCACCGCCCTGAACTGGGCATTGGGGTGTGAAGCAGTGGGACTGTGATCTCTTCTCATTGTGTAGCTTATGCCCTCTTTCACATTGTTTTTGTGTTCAGTTTCCTGTGCTTGGTCCCAGATGAGGCCAAATCCTCCTACCAGGTTGAAGGCACTGGCTACGACACCTACCTGAGAGATGCACACAGACAGGTGAGTAGTACCTTGCAGTTCAGTTACTTCACCAATGAATGTCCCATGACTTAAACAGATACAGAAACCCATGCCTGTGTTAATCCAAGTTTTAACCTGCTGAGATTGGTTGTTATTGTCCGTATGTGCGTACACAGTTTCGTGACTACTGTGGCATCTGCCAGAGGTGGGATTGGCGAAGCAGTCCAAAGCCCCTTGAGAAGTGTAACCTGGACAGTCCTTTTTTCGAAGGACACTTTCTCAAAGTACTGTTCGACAGAATGGGTCGTATCCTGGATCAGGTGCGTCTGTGGGTTTGCTGTGTTTATGTCTCTTATTTAATAACTGATATGCTCTCCGATGTCCTGAGCTTGATGATAACATAACGTTTAATAACAGTTAATTTACAGTCGTAATGGTTTTTTAAATAAAACATATGTTTGTGATTTAATTTTTTATCATTGTCATGAAGTACCACTTCTTAACTGATGGCTACATTCTAATTTTTACAATTTGTTGCTTTTAATAGAAGGGTTAAGGTAAAATATGTGTTAAATAATGAGAAGAAGAAGGTAACGAAAACACGACTCAAATATAACCGTGATATTTAAAATTGTTTTATTGTTTCAGCTCTCGTTTAGATGTTAAAATGAAAGTATAGATCCCTGACCCGTTTATCCACATCACATTTGTAAACAGAGCTCTGTTTGTCTGTGTCAGTCAGGAGAAGAACTCGGGCCGTGTCCCAATGTAGCAACGTACTCCCTACATAGTGCACATCACAGATAATAAAATATTTAATACTGCACCCAGACTGTAATTAGACGCTTATTCGTGAGGGGAAACTCAAAACACTTAGTTATCCTCGATATATAAAGCACACTAACCTTTTATTTTATTTTATGACTGTGCCCTATGGAGGGTGTAGGGAGACATTTGGAATACGGCCTTAAGAAACAGCTTTATTAAACTTCAAGCCAAACCAGAGGAATAATTTAGACTGACAGTCGCTATAAACCATCATCCTCCAAGAATCTGTTCACTCTCAGAGCACGGGGTCTGGCTGGTGTCTGTCGTCTCTTACACACTACAACAACACAGCAGTGAAATAAGACGACGACTGAAGATTGTGTGAATACCTCACTCGGATTCAGAGAGAAGAGCGGAGAGACACAGTCCGTCACTGCAACCCATGAATATATAGATGTATACGTATATTCCAGTAATAATCACCAGCCGTCTGTGTTGATGTGTATATCCTGTAACTGCTGGAGCTGAGTCTGTTCTTTCTGTCCCTTCCCTCCAGCCCTACGACGTAAACCTACAGGTGACATCAGTGCTGTCGAAGCTGTCGCTGCTGCCTCATCCTCATTTACACGAGTATCTGCTGGATCCCTACATCAACCTGGCGCCCGGCTGCAGATCCCTCTTCTCTGTCATAGTCAGGGTAAACCTGTTTCTTTTTGTAGACTGGACCTGAGCTCTTTCGCTCTAATCCACATGCTTCACTTTCCTTGGTCATAACACACTCCTAATGTTCCTTGGATGTGTCAGGTGGTTGGAGACTTGATGTTGAGGATCCACCGTATCCCAGACTTCACTCCGAAACTGCTGCTGGTGAGGAAGAGGCTGCTCGGACTGGAGCCTGAGGGCTTGAGGTACCACAGATGTTTTGCCACTATTCTCCCAACACTCATGGCTCTATGGCCCATTTAGTATACACTACATATCCAAAACTTTGTGAACATCTCTTCTGGCAGGAGTGTTTAATGTGTGACATAGCTTGTACCGTCTCCAAAAGAGAACTGAATAACAACAGGACACTTACTGAAGAGTGCGCCTGACGTCACCAAGGTTAATCAGGTTGGTCAAGGTTAATCCCACAGGCACTGGGCTCTGGAGCAGTGGTGCGTTGTTCTCTCGTTTGATGGAGTTCCATTCAGCAGCTTTGGGATCATTCAACATCAGCACCTGACCTCACTAATGTTTATGTTGCTGAATGGCATATGATATGCCTTAGTGTTCCAGTGTCTAGTGTACGAGGGTCGTTCTATTAGTTCTCGGTACAGGTATGAAGTAAAACATATGTAATTTATTATATTTTTTCCTGTGTAATCACCTTTAACTTCCAGCGATCAGTTCCTAGAAAAAATGCCTTTACTTCAGATTTAGGCTTTCTTCAGATTTGACGGACTGTCTACCGGGGGCAGCCTAGAAGAGGCGTTTTTGCTGACTGACTGACTGACTGACTCCTAATGTTGAAAGGCGCATGTGCGAGTAGGAACTGTTAGATCAGCCATATTTCACAGAGAGAACTTAAGGTGGCGCTACAACACCATCTGTTGTTAGTTCAGACATATTTCACATTCCAGTTCGTGAACTAAATTTGGAACTGTTCGGCATGTTTCCACCGACTTAAACTGGTTTGAGAACCAGAAAAATCAGTTCCTAGTGGGAACCAAAGAACAGTAGGTTCTTCAGTGCGAACCGTAGCTGAATAATGGGAAATAAGACGGGAACATGCTCCGTTTGTGTGAGTTTCTGGGGTTGTGTTTGGCACAACACCATGAGTGTTGCCCAGAGCCTCGACTAACCATTAGTTAGTTCACAAGCTGCATTTGTGTATTATATCTCACAGAGAGAGGAGCACAGCTGAATACGTCTTATTTCACCTGAGTGTGAAGGGAAGTGGTGGGGAGACATTTTGTGGCGTTAGTGTGTTTATAAAACTCCAAAGAGCTGCTCGTAGCTACATTAAACTTCACGTGTTTTAACCTGTTACACTGAATAAATAAGTAAATTTAATTCTTAAAATTAACAAAATGTATTTGTTCTTTGGTGTTAGATCGTCTAGTGTTTATTTTTAAATAAAATGAACAAGAAGATCACTGATGCTGGTGTTATATTTTCTGAACAGAAATCACAGCTTTCAAAAATCTCCTTGTAGAGCATTTTTCAAAAACCTGTCCTCAGTGACTTACAATGCTGTAACGACAACAGTCGTGTGGACAGTGCCTCAAGGCCTCACGGTTAAGGACTGAATTTACTGTGGGTTCATGGTAAGACGTGGAACGGAATGTGGATCAGTGACGTGTACCGTTACGGTCAGGTAATGATCCAGCGCATGCTGCGGAATGGAATATGGATCGACGAGTGGGCCGACGCTGTTCGTTCGATACCCGACGAGTGAATGATGGAAATGTTGGACCTGACACTGATATAGGATCGGATCAGGCCCATCTCTAGTGAAAGTCCGGGCTGTAGAGTGGAGACTAGTTTCATGGAATCCACAGTCACACAGCGCCAGGCTCAAGTTTCCTCGACACACCTGGGTTTAGTTCTTGTAGCAATGGAAACAAATCTAGCGATGGGAATGAGCTGAAGTATTCTGTCAGAAAATGTCAGTGTCTGGAACTGTTGTAAAATTACCCGCAGGATTCGTAGATTATAAACACAACAGGAGCTTCTTCCTCACCGCTCGTAAAGCCTTCTCAGAAAAGGAGGAGGATCTGTACAGCACCAGCTGGCAATGCTTTTGTACATTCTGCATTATATTGAATTATTATGTGGCTGTTATTCTCACTGTGTTTCCTTTGCTCCCTCAGTATTGATCACATGACGTTGCTGGAGGGAGTGATCGTTCTGGAGGAGTTCTGCAAGGAGCTCGCCGCCATCGCCTTCGTCAAGTTCCACGCCTCTGCCTCCACCTCCCCCTGAGCCTCGTCCCGGGCACGAGCTTCACCGGAGCGGCCACTACATGACGCCTGGAAGTGAGCGATTTGATTCAGAAACCAAGAACTGACCACCATTCATCCCTCAGGCTGCTGCCCACATCGGAACACACTCATGACGTGATTTAATCCAGGGGAGGGGGTGTCTGGGATACTTCCATGTCTGTGGACACCCACTAATCTGACGGACACATTGGGAGACAAGATGGTGACGAAGGGAAATGTTCAGAGGTCAATCTCTCGCATCACTGACACTGGGAGAAGGATGCAGTAGCGTTCATACTTCGCCCGTGTCGTCTCCTTCGTCTGTATTTATCTCATTGGTCCCAAATCCGTCTTCTGCCCCGTTTCCCAACACCCTCCTTTCGTTTGTCTTTGAAGCCGTCTCATATCATGTTCCTGCGGCCTTGCACCTCAGCGTGCTGACTTCAGGACGTCATCTATTATTTATTCTTCTTTGGAAGTCTTATTTCTGTAGTAGCGCAGATGTATGTACGCCAAATGTTAAGTTAAAAAGCAGTTATGATTTAGAGCTGCTAATTTAAAGCTGTAATTAAGACACCCTTAATTAGACCACATACATGCAGTCTACATCAAAATTGACACATCTGTAATGCTGAGCTTTAAGAAGCTACTGTAGTTCCAGTGACAGATGCGATGCCCTTGCGTCTAGTTTATTTCCTGGAGGGAAATTAGCTTTGATTTTAGATTCAGAAGATTCAAAGCGCAGCCTGGAACCTAATCATTATGTTGATGTTTTTAGCAACTCAGGATAAGAACTGATTTTAAACAAACAGATCAACAAACAGATTTTTAATTTATCCCCCTTTCTTCAGTCTTGGGTCATCGATTCAAACTGGACTGCGCACAAATGCACGGCACCAAAAAAAAAAAAGAAGAACCGGATTCCACTGGAGAACCCCAGAGAACTGTGTCCTGTACACGTCCATCACAGTGTTTCAGACTTTTCCCTTTCACCCCACGACATTAACCTTGTGTGTTTGTGTGTGCCTTGTACTTGGCGAGCTGTACTATTTCTGCTTCTCAAGTTATTTATTGTGGGTGAGCTGAAAGCATAGTTGTTATTACAGGGATCTGCTCATTTTTGTTTTAAACAGTCGTTATGAAACGTACACCAGCAATAGTGTTATCCAACAACCTCTCTCTCTCTGTCTCTCTGTCTCTGTCTCTCTCTCTCTGTCTGTCTCTCTCTCTCTCTCTCTCTCTCTCTCTCTCTCTTTCTCTCTCTCTCCCCTCTCTCACTCTCTCGCTCTCACTCTCTCTTTCTCTTTCTCTCTCTCTCCCCTCTCTCACTCTCTCGCTCTCACTCTCTCTTTCTCTTTCTCTCTCTCTCCCCTCTCTCACTCTCTCGCTCTCACTCTCTCTTTCTCTTTCTCTCTCTCTCCCCTCTCTCACTCTCTCTTTCTCCCCTCTCTCTCTCTCTCTCTCTCTCTCTCTCTCTCTCTCTGTTCCCAATTTTCTCTTCTGTCCCTTTTCATTTTTATTCTCTTCTGTCCCTTTTGCCCCTTCACTCCGTCATCTCTCTCTCTCTCTCTCTCTCTCTCTCTCTCTCTCTCTCTGTTCCCAATTTTCTCTTCTGTCCCTTTTCATTTTTATTCTCTTCTGTCCCTTTTGCCCCTTCACTCCGTCATCTCTCTCTCTCTCTCTCTCTCTCTCTCTCTCTCTCTCTCTCTCTCCCCCCTGTAATTCAGGCTTAAGAGTGAAAGTCCTAAATGCAAGAGTGTAGTGCTTTTGAGGTCAGAGCAAGCCAAAGTGGTCAAACCGAAATGTCCAGCTGGCGTGATTAACCCCTCGAGGCTTGTTATTAAGCGGATTTTTGGAGAGTTTGGGAATGTTTTGGGATAATGTACCTTTTAGACCTTTTGTGAAAACTTCTACGTCACTTTAAGAAGCTGCAGAGCACATCATGTTCCTGTCTCTTCAGCGCCCCCTACCTTACGCAATACTTGATCCAGCAGTAGAACGTGAAGCGGTAAACAACATCGTTTTAGTTGTGTTTTAAATGTACACCATTTAAATTTGTTTTTAATTTCATTTTGTTTTCTTTACAAACCAAAGGGTGCACCCTGTCTGTTTTAATCCTTGATCATGCACATTTTCTACCGACCAGCGGAAGCCTCTGGTTGTAAATACGTGTACAGCGACGGCCGTGGTGCTGTCTGGTGTAAAATGCATGCAAGTTCATATTCGTGCGGTAAGTACTAAGTAGAAAGACGAGAAAGCGTCCCTTCTCTTGTTTCCATCCAGAACCATCCTCTCTGTCCCACACTTTTATTTCTTTTCGATTGCCAATGAACGGGGAAGAGACAATGTGACAAATGCCTTACTTTATATGCAGTGGACGCCTGCGGCCTGTATTTACGTATTCTTGGTTTTAAGTCTTATACTGAAGTATCTACGTCCTCACTTCAGTGTTGTTTTAAAAAAAAAAAAAAAAGGATTTCATAGAAAGCGGGCTGCAAAATTTTTGTTTTAATTTACACGAGTGGAAACATGTACATGTGCTTTCCCTGGTTTTCATCCTCGTAGACCAGCCACTGTTCTGCTTCATTTCTACAGATGTAGCTTGCATCAGTTCGGTGAAGAACATGTCACTGCCATAATGCAACGATTGTTTAGATGAGCAAAACTGTGTTGCATGCTCTCAGTTTGTCCAGTAAATTTGGGTCTAAATTGGCCACAGATGCCATTGTACTTGTCTTAAAGGGAGTTTTGCCCACTGCACTATTATTGTACAGTGTACATTGCATACATCGACACCTTTTATTCTGCATCTAACGTGTCTGTTGCACCTTCCATGTATTTTGTAACTTTAAAAATGGCTTTCTTATAACATTTGCCAATTAAAATATCAGAAAACATTGCTCAACTTACTAGAGGTGTTGGTTTATTTGCGCTCAGGACCCCCACAGAGCAGGTGTGATGTGGTGGTGGATCATTCTCAGCGCTGCAGTGACACTGACGTGGTGGTGGTGTGTTAGTGTGTGTTGTGCAGGTGTAGAGTGGATCAGACACAGCAGTGGCTGCTGGAGTTTTTAAACCCCTCAGTGTCTGGACCGAGAACAGTCCACCGACCAAAAACATCCAGCCGACAGCGTCCTGTGTCACTGATGAAGGACTAGAGGACGAGCGACACACACTGTGCAGCGACAGATGAGCTACTGTCTCTGACTCTACATCTACAAGGTGGACCAACGAGGGAGGAGTGTCTCACAGAGTGGACCGTGTTCCATTTTTCCATCTGCTTTCCTGTAAAGATGCTGAGATACCGATTAATTCATTACTTCACGATTAGATAACTGTAATTCCCTGTTCTATGTCTTACCTTCTAGCACCCTCTTCAGTACATTCAAAACTTTGCAGCCAAAGACTTAACACACACTAAGAAATCTGCTCATATCTCCCCTGTCCTCCACCAGCTTCAGTAGCTCCTAGTAACACAACACATTAGACACAAAATCCTGCTGTTGACATTTAAGGCCTCACATGGCCTTGCTCTCTTCTATCTGTCCTCAGTTCTACACACACAAACCCCACCGTGTGAACACGGAGCCGCCGATACCCTGTCTTCTGACAATCCCTAACTCCAGGTTTTCCTCTGTGGGAGTCAGGTCTCGATTGTGGGAAACAGGCATAAAAGACTGTTGTTTATTGAAGTGTGAAGTGTTTATTCACTGTTTGAATTCCCACAGAAACTCATGTGTAACTCGAGCTGTTCAGTTTTGTAGCACTTTCGCTCTGTGTTTACTTTCATGCAGTTAGCGCTCTCCTGAATTTAGAGTCAGTTCCACCTTAAGTAATGTAACTGTAACAGCAGAAATAAGTCAGTGTTACCCCCCTACGGAGCAGGAATAGAGCAACATCCTCATCCCGTTACATGATTGTAAACGTTTGGAGGGATCTGCCATGAGCAGAGAGAGGAAGTCTAGCATGTAGCATGTGTGACAGCCTTTTTTTTTTTTTTTTTTTTTTTTAAGCCATTTACAGCTTCGTAATCACGTTAGACCAGTTTCCAGCGCAAACCGACAAATTTAAAATGTATAAAATTTTGTTTTGTTTACACAAAGTTAATTTATGCAATGGAAAACAACTGGTTCTTTATTTTATATATAATTGGTTCTCCATTTTAAACAAACAAAACCAAATTTTAAATTTACTGAATCTTATTCAAATCTTACATTGTCCCATGTTTACTTTGATGTACATTAAATTGATTACCGTCTTTTATAGAATGGGTGTTTTTTGAATAGAAATTAATTTGAAAAAAAAAACAACAACATTAATTTTAATGCATTAATAAACAGCTGGTGAATAAATGAATTCATAAAATCCATGTTAAATGAAATTAATTTAAAATATTCCCTAAAAGCCCGTGGAACACAAGCTGGAACTGAACCTGAGCTTAAATCTAATCCCCAGAAAGTAGAATCATAAAAAGTCTGGATTTTTCTGCCATTAAACAGCCGCTCTCTGATTGGTCCAGGGTTTATTTACAGTGTAAACAAAGGAGAAGAAGCCGAACGCAGCCTGAAATTATAATTGATCATGTTGTTCATCAGTTTTTATTTATTTATTTTTAATGATCACTCTCGTAGGCAGTGGCCGTATCCAATAACAGACAATGGACATCTGTTTAAAACCAGCAGGTGGCGCTGTTTGAACAGACAGTAGATCGTTTGTTCACATGACTGCTTCTGAAACCACTCAGTGCTGTTAGTTACTGCTGTATATTCCTTTGTAGACACCCTTTTAAAATGAGGGAGTGCAGCTACATTAATGTTCCCCCTCAGTGTGAGGTGTGGTGAGGGGTGTGAAGACCCCCAACACTGTGCTGTGGAGCTGTGTTCTCTCGTGTGATGGATCAATACTCTTGGGATGAACTGGAGTGGTGTTCGTGATCCAGAGCTAACTCTCCAAAAACAGTACACCTCCCTAATGCTCTGATTTAAAGCCATCAAATCCTCACTTAGGGTCTCAGCTCACCTTCAAGTGTACTCTGCCTCCCTCCACACACACACACACACACACACACAATGTAAAGTGCTTTAAATGGTCTTCCTGGTTGGTAGAGAGAGTGAAGGTGACATGTGCTCGTGTGCTAGAAGAGTAGACGATGTCTGCCTGAACCCACCGTTACTTTAAAGTGTGTGTGACGTGTGGAACTGGAAGCCACCAGCCCACACACTGTGAAATAAGACCACACAGTCAGTTTTCTGTGATCTGACTAATTCAGAAAACGAGGGATAAAAGAGTCGTTCTGATTCTGCTCCTCTTCTGACGTCAAGGACAGAGACTTTGTTTTTGTTTGGAATAAAACCGCTTTAGAACTGGGTTCACAGCGAAACTTTGTGGAGTCACTTTGTTAGCGGTGACTCTCGGCCTCTCGCATGTTTCATAGATTGATCGATTTTGCTGCGCAGAGGTTTTCCTTTAACACTCCTGCATCCACAAGTGCAGTCCAGTGAGTTCAGGTGTGAAGGAAGGGGGGGTGAAATATTTAATCCTTACTGTAAAAAGGATGATAATTTATGGCTCTCATCAGAAAACCACATTCCACGATGGAAATGAGAAAGCGTCACTGTCCAGAACCTTTATTAAAACTAACCCTTATCCAGTTCAGGGTCGCGGTGGGTCCGGAGTCTACCCGGAACAAGGCGGGAACACACCCTGGAGGAGGAGTAACATAAAATTGTAATTAAATATTCAGACATTCTCTGCTCTTCTGTCTTTCTTTGGTAACTGTGGTGTACAAACAAAAACTACAGCTGTCATTTTATTGAACAAAAAATAACCTATAACTGAAGCCGTGTGAAGAGTGAAGAGTTTATTGGGCGCTGCGTTGGTTCTGAGCTCCAGGAAAAAGCTGCAGAAGACTGTGATGGGTTTGTTCTGTTCTTGGGGACAATACTGTGTCCTAAAGTCTGTGTGAGTGTGGGTTTAGACCAGTTACAGATGGAGGCAGTGTGTTAATACTTCATTTTTAATACTACACAATAGTTACCTTTAAATGACGAGTGAGAGAATGAATGACATTTATATTTCAATGATATGTTTGAAGCCTAGTTGTACACACTACAGATGGTGTGACTGAACTGTTTGAAGTGGATCATCTGAGTAAGGGTTGAAGTGTCATGATGAAAGTGACCTGTTCAGCTCAATGATAGAAAGGGTTTGTCCTTGTTCTTTGGAGGGGTTTGTTTGGCAACAGTGAAGTGGAACAGCGACACCATCTTCAGCTCATAAATGGGCCACTGCTTGTGTCTCTTGAGCCATGTCCAACTGAAGGAAAATAAAACCAGAAGCTGATAAACTATTAATAATAAATATAATATAGGATGTTAATCCATTGTATAAATACCACGCAGTGTGAGCTTTCCCTCTCTCTCATGGACTCCTCCAGCTGTAGCCCGGCAGTGCACATCCATGTGATTTGGGGAGTCACTGAAGGGAGGGGGTGGGATTTTTTGGTTGAATACTTTTTAATTTCATTCCAGCTTTAGTTGAATGTTTTACAGCCTCCAGACTCTCACGGACATTAGGTGTTTAACAGGTCCTGCTTTGGTCCAAACCCCACGAGCCCCACAGCAGTGTTCTCCCCCTGTGTAAACAACCCCTGTTCAGAACGCCCGCTTTCAGCACCTGTTCCTTTAAATGATAATGAGCCGCTCGCTGTTCACCCCGACCCCGAGCGCACAGCAGTGAGGAGCGAGGAGCAGAAGCTCTGGTTTTTAGCCGTTTTCACTCTGTTCTCTTTCTTCTCCGTTTTTACTCAGTGCTCTTATTTCTCTGCGCTCATTGTGTCGGCTGCGTTTAACCTTCTCGTTTTGCGCTCTCACATAAACGTTGTTAATGACCTCGCCCCCTCATTGTGACTCAGACAAGGGGGCGGGGTCATGCTAAAGTCTCTGTACTTGATGTCGGATGTGGAACAGAATCAGGTCGTCTCGTTTTATCCTGTGTTTTCTGACTCAGGCAGCGCACAGAAGACTGACTGAGGGGGCGGGGGGTCTTGACTTCCCGTGTGTGGGTTGGTGGTCTCCTGATCCTTCCTAAAATGAAGGTTATTAATCATTTGTTTTCCCCCCTTTCAACTAACAGCCACAGGAACATTAGCGAGGTCAGATACCGCTAGTGGATGATGAATGTTGGATCACAAACACCACTCCGACCTGTCCCAAAGATACTGGACGACATCCTGTGACAACACAAAGCCAGCCCATGTTTGGCATTGGACATTGTTAACACAGGCTCATGTGTAGCTGCTCCAGAGCCCCTTGACTCAGTTGAACATGCATATTCAGGTTGCAGAATTCACTCGTTATAAGGAGTGTCTGCAAAGTTTTGAACAGGAACTTGTTAAACAAAAGTCTGACGTTTGTGTCAGCGAGGTTCTTTCAGGATTTACTTGGAAGAATCCCATCCATTTCCCATCTCTTGTGTGTGTGTGTGTGTGTGTGTGTGTGTGTGTGTGTGTGTGTTTGTGAAGGTGGGTCAATAGCGTAGCATTAGTGCTGGGTTTCCTGTAAATGCCCACCCTCCTCCTGGAGAAGGCTGTACCTGTAAGACTGCAGCATCCTCATGTATCTCATCTTTTTTGTCCTTTACCATTGGTGCTGAGTCTGTTGCCTCCTCCCAGCGTGGGACACTAGAGACCGGACGGACACACAGACAAACGGCGAGGAAACAGAGTCTCAGCACTTTTTTTTTTCCCTGTGCGTGCATGAGAAGCAGCGCGTGCAACTGCATTATTGATGAGCACGGATCCTTGGAATGTCCTGGCTGCGCTGGAGCGAGGGTAGGTGAGAGCAGAAATGGGGGAGAGGAGTGCAGTGCACGACGGCCTGTGCAACTACGCCCAGAAAATCACCTCCTGCTTCGGACTGGACGGTAAGAGAGTGCAGGACTCTGGCTTTTCTGCCTTTTTAGCTGGTCGGTCGTCTTTGAGCCTGACCTTGGCATGTTTATCTCTGCATGCTGTGTGTGGAGACTGTATTCCCTTCTGTTTGGGAGTTGTCCCAGAGCCTCTGCAGTGGGAGTGATGCTAGCAGACTGAATGGGCTTAGAGAGTCTCGAGGGGAGCTGAGGTGAAGCAGCAGGAGCGTTCTACTAAGGGCTGTGCCCTCATTCTCTCTGTACTTCTTTTCCCTAATTTGCTTTCTCTGTTTAATAGCGCTGAGTTAATTTTATAGCTCACGAGACGAGAACAGTGCCACGATCTGCCAGCAAAAGCACACACACTCAAAGTTGACAGGAGATGAATGGATGTAGCGCAGAAGCTAAACCCCCTTACCTCGGCAGACCCCCTAAGGACGACTAATGTGGCAGAAAGCATGATAAACAACCTGAACCCCACCCTGTTCGCTGGCTTTAGGATCATACAGAGAGCTGAACCAAGCTTGGGTTCTTCGTGGAGCTGCAGGGCTCAGATGTGGATGCTCCTAGTCTTCACAAAAAGTGGTTGGTGCTGATAGTGAAGAATATTAAAGGGGAATTACACCTGCATTTCACAACTTCAGCATACGCCAATCAGAGCTGGGCAAAGTTATCCGGAGTGGTGTGATGTGAAATGCATTAATCTGGTGTAACCCACTCCAAAGTATTAACACCTGTGGTGATAGTAACCAGACATCCAAACTACTAAACTAAGGCCACATTCACACAGCAGGTAAAAGTGGCTCAAATCAGATTGTTTTTGTCTGGTTCTGCTGTTCACACTGTCTGTATGATGTGACCTATATCTGACATCAGTGTGAACAGACCATGCTCCTAAACTCACCCTCACACACAACAGGACGACGCTTCAGGCGCTGACCAGAAGGAAATATCCACGCTTTTGTTTTGAAATGAAGGAATGTGATGGGAATGTTTCACCGTGCAGCGCTGTACCACAACACCTTCCTTCTCTTTATTCCACATGAGATCTGTGTTAAGAGCAGAGTATTCATTAAAGACTGTAACGAATATTAAATCGTGAACGGATGTTTCTTTCACTCTTAGCACAAATTTCCCCGGTCTCTCGTGAACACGTGGTCTCAAAAGACGAGACAAGAGGCACCATAATGAGTTTAACATGTCCATGATTCCCATTTATACAGCTTTATACCGATATCAATGATATAAAACTGATATAGAACGACTTCAAAAGACCTTGCATTGTTTGTTTTTTCATAAATGTGAGACAGGAACTTGGGTTAAGAAGCTTCACATGTATTTTGTTTCCTAGTATTTTTTTTTTTTTTACAAAAACTGAAAATGCTTTGACTGACCGTTTCCACGTCCTAATCGCCTCAATTTAAAACGAATATGCTTTGGACCTTAGTCCAGAGCTCCATTCTGAACAGCTGGAGTAACGTTAAAGTCCGAATAAAGGCCGTTCAGACAGTCACACTGCCACAGATCGAATATGGATCGGATCGCGATACCACGTATGAACACGGCCCAAATCTGATTTTAAAAAGTCAGATACCATGCGATTTGGGCCACTTTTACCCGTCTGAGTCTTTGAGAGTGGCTGTGGTTTTCTAGCACCTCAGACAGAGACTGGGACGTCTCAAGGCATGTTTTTAAAATGAATTGATTGTGTGATGGACTGGCAACATCATCATGATGAAGTGGTTACAGAAATCAAAACCAAGAAGGAGTCTAAGCTGAAACACTCCTTATAACTTCAGTGTAAATGGGCAGGTGTGGTGGCAGTGGGCAGATAAGGTGCTATATATGAATGAGTCAGGGAATGTTAGTTATGTTTTCATTGCGCTTCACAGTGTTTTACTGTGTTTGGGACGTAAACCTGGACGATGCTGGAGAGGAGAGAGGGATTGATTATGTGACAGTTTAAGTGTCTCGTGGTCCTGGGTTCAATCCCTTCCTCGGGTCACTGTGTGTAAGGAGTGTGTTCTCCCTGTGTCTGTGGGGGTTTCCTCCAGGTGTTCCAGTTAGTTACTTTCAGTTTACAGCTTGCACTACAGTGTATCTGTGTGTACACTTGACTGTGGTTAGGCTCTGGACACATCGCAATCCCAATCAGGAAGTGCTTAAAAGGCATGAAGATAAAGGAAGATGAAGGAAAAACTACACACACACACACACACACATGCAATATTTAGGTACATTCACATAGAGAATATCAATAATTAAAATTTTAAAGAATATTAGGTGAATGAGGGAAAAACAAAAGATATTTTATATATCGTCACCTTCCAAAGGAAAACCTGTATCTCTGTGTTTGTGGATGTTTAGTTAAACCTCATTTGAACACAGCGGCTGTTCTTTACACTGTGAAAATTACATGAAGAATGGACCAATAGAAATGCTGCAAAATTACTTGGAATTAAAGGGAATGTGTCTGGTGGAATAGTGTGTTTGAGGAGAAAAATGTCCGTAGCCTACCCGGGCACAAGGCGAGAACACACCGTGGAGGGGCGCCAGTCCTTCACAGAACGACACACACTCACACATTCATTCACACTTTTGAGTCTCCAATCCACCTACCAACGTGTGTTTTTGGAGCATGGGAGGAAACGGGAGCACCCAGAGGAAACCCACCCAGACACAGAGAGAACACACCACACTCCTCACAGACAGTCACCCGGAGGAAACCCACGCAGACACAGAGAGAACACACCACACTCCTCACAGACAGTCACCCGGAGGAAACCCACGCAGACAAAAAGAGAACACACCACACTCCTCACAGACAGTCACCCGGAGGAAACCCACGCAGACACAGAGAGAACACACCACACTCCTCACAGACAGTCACCCGGAGGAAACCCACACAGACACAGGGAGAACACACCACACTCCTCCTCACCTGCTGCTCCACAGTGCCGTCCTCCATTGAAAGTTATGTTCTGCAACTATTTATGTTCTACATTGAACAGGAATATTCGGTTTTCCATGATTCAGGAACTGTGACATACACACACGCTTCCGGGAATCAGAGTCAAATAAGTGAATGACTTTAGGTTTTATCCTGGGGCCGTGCCACTCCACACCCGTGATAACTGTAAATCTGTCGGATTAAGGACCTCTGTGCGGATTATACTTTTTATACCGGTCTGTGTTTGGAGGGTTTTGCAGAGTGCGCCTCTCATCCTCTATGTGCTGGTGGTTCATTTTTTAAAAAATTATAAAAAAATTATCTATGTCTGGAAAAGACAGAGTGCTTCATGACTCAGACTGAAGAACAACTGTATTATTCATAAAGCTCCACACCAGCCCAGAAACATTAGCTCTGATAAATCAATTCCTCACTCTCTTTCTCTGTTCTCTCTCTCTCTCTCTCTCTCTCTCTCTCTCTCTCTCTCTCTCACCCCTTCAAAATCCCCCTGAACGTCAACATGTTAATCATTTTGGGCAAACATCTGATATCTTGAAGATTAAAACACGACATGGTTCATATCTTCCTAATCCTGCCTACTCCGTGCACACTCCCACTCCCGAGGGCGACCGCCTGCTGAGCTCGGCAGATTTCTGCTTTCATTATCGCACAACCTGATACTTGTGCTCTGTCAGATCAGGCGTCTCACAAAGCTTTTGGTTTGGTACATCCAAGTCCTCCAGGTAGTGTAGTACTCCTGCACCAGCATTATAGCGATTAGCTGTCTCCTGCCTGTCCCTGGTAATGGTCTGATGATCAAAAATTGCTCATGAAAGTAGAGATGTTGAGGGCTGTGTCGATGAAAATAATCTGAGCCTCTCAGAATCGGATAAAAGCTCTTAGTGTCTGGAAGAGGTCCAAGCAGAAATTGTTCGGACATTGGCAAGACTCCTAATGAAGAGTAGAGTACCTGTTCCTGTCCAGCCCACACAAGTAAGTTTTTTTTTTTTAAACTGAGATAAAGACTGACAGACTTTCTCTACTGTCTTCATTCTCCCTGTATCACTTCTCTTCTGTATCACTCTCTCTCTCTCTCTCTCTCTCTCTCTCTCTCTCTCTCTCTCTCTCTCTTTCTCTCTCTCTCTCTCACTTTCATCCCCATGACCCTTACAACAAAAAACTAAAAAGGACTCATCCTCTCTCTCTCTCTCTTTCTCTCTCTCTCTCTCTCTCTCTCTCTCTCTCTCTCTCTCTTCTCTCTCTCTCTCTCTCTCTCTCTCTCTCTCTCTCTCTCTCTCACTTTCATCCCCATGACCCTTACAACAAAAAACTAAAAAGGACTCATCCTCTCTCTCTCTCTCTCGCTCACACACAAGATAGAATAGCATACGTTTCTGAACATGCTCTGCTAATGTAAACAGAAACACACCTGTTCTGTATGCAGTGTAACTTCAGCCTCTTTGAAAAGCTCTGTTCTTTTTCATAAACACAACACTGACAAGCGCTTTCAAAAATCTCCAGAGCATTTACAAAAACCTTCAGTTTCAGTGACCTACAATGCTATTTTCATGTGGATATTAAACAAAAAATATCCAGATGCATGTGGACGGGGCCTCATTACACACGTTGTTGAAATGCATATGACCAGGGTGTGACCCAGAACAAAGAACAGTTAAATATCTAGCCTGAATAAAAAGAGTTTAAGAGGGTAAATATACAGTGCAAAAGACAGAGCCTCAAACAGGGTTAACAGTTGGTCCAAAAATCACACCAGAGAAAACAGGCAGAGATTAAAAAAAAAGAGAGAAAAATACGTAAAACAGTTAAGCCCTCAGTGGCCAGTTAAAATACCAAGTCCAGTTGAAACAACTAGAAGTAGAGTGAGAATAAAACTAAATCTCTGACAAGTGCAGTCTCTTAGAGTGAGGAGGGGCATAATCCAACTGCAATACGATATCTACTTTCCTTTGGCATTCCACGTCTAAGAGTTTACATTTCAAACAGCCTACACCCAGAAATCCATCTTAAAGCAGTTGCAGTTCCTCTCACCTTCCAGGTGCATCATCAGGAGGGGTTTTCCTAGTCTTTAAACTGGAAAATCCCATCCTGGAGATCACTGCATCCCTGCTGTAGGGTATGAGTAGACATGTTTACAGATGTAGCGATGGTTAGCACTTTTTTCTTTGGGATGGAGTATCTCTGAAACCATGTGAGTTTATTTCATAACCAGATCATGCTGGAGAAGGCAGTGTCTTACAGGGATTGCTCGTACTTCCTAGTTGCTTGTACCAATCACTGCATAGCTTCCAGCACCCTTGGAGAAAGCCGTGTTTATGAGCAAAGACTATGAAGTAAAAAAAAGACAATGGGAAGTATCTGGGAATATTCTTAGAGACAGGATCCTGTTCATATTTTTGGATTAAAAGTAGCCCAAGGATTTTTCAGTGTTGCTGCACGACTCTGGTCAGGGGGGAGAGATCATAGGATGCCAGCGTCACCTAATCACACCCTTCAAGATAATCGCAGAGTGGACGTCAGGCCTAATCCTCTTAGGAGAAGGCAAGGAGCTCATGGTGTGTCCTAGGGAGGATCTCACACTCTAAGCTGCCTCTTGCCCTCTGCTCTGGCAGCAGTCTCTGGACATCACTCATCCAGCCTAGTGGATCCCAGGCCATTAGGAAAGGAGGGCCAGCTTTTATGTAAAGTTTGGTAGCTGTACCAAGAGAAGCCTACTTTTTCAAGATTGCCAGACTCGACTAATGTGACTTTTGACATTTGGTCAAGTCGGTTCCTATATCAGAGGTTGGCGCAGATTGGCATAGAAGATTGAAAAACTAAATCCCAAGTCTGTTTGGCTCGACTCTTTTCCTTCACATTTGAGTTTGCTCGACCTTGGAAATCCGTCGTCCTCGACTGGTCACTTATGACTCCAGAGTTTTCCAAGAAGACCAGAATATTGCCTTTTCTTCCTCAAGAGGAAGAGTAATCCCAGAGGCACTGGATCAGGTGTGGATAAGAACTTCAGATCAAGCAAAAGTGGACTGTAGCTATGCCCACTCTGCCCACTCTGAACAGCCTGGGCAAGCTTTGTGGCTCCGGCCGCAGTCAGCAAGTGGACCGCAGACGTGTCAAGCGCAAAAACTCGATCAAACGTAGGTCAGTCATCGAGGATGGCCGTGTGGCAGAGGTGCTCTACCTCATCCCCAAACAGTGCATGATGGAGCAGCTGCCCTTCATCAACCCTGATGACTACTATGTGACTGAGAGCCTGCTGCCAGGTATGAGGAAGGATGGGTTAAGGTTGGGGTCCCAAGCAACCTTTTGAGGATGTCTGCGGAATAGAGGGCCGTGGGTTTTCTGCCAAGTCTAGTAAATTCTTACTGGATGATCTGTTATTGAGAGTTGCGTTTATTGTCTTCAACAAGTGCCTCATTATTCTGATAAGGGATGGGTTTTGGTGAGTTGCTCCAAGCAGCTGCTTAGGGTGTGTTCAGACCTGGTCAGGACCAAACAAGAAAATGATTTACAGAATATCAATGATCACAATGATGACTTTTATTTTGCAAGTGACCATCACCTGGTCTTAATGCGCTTATCATTGTTGTGTGTGTTTACCTGGAGGTATTTTTACCAACTGGAAATCAAGCAAGAATTAGTAAAATTGATAAAGGAGTCCACAGCAAACGATGTTCCTTCACTGCACAAACCAAAGGGGGTCCGCTACAGAGAGAAGACATTTTAAAGCATTTAAATGTTAAAGAAGTGTTTTTAAAGCACTCTGTCCCCTCACAGTGCAATTATTGTAAAATCCTGGGATGTCACATACTGTGTTTGGTTTGTTTAGATGCATTTGGTTCATACTGCAAACAAACCACACCAGTGTTAGTTTAGAAACTTGCTCAGTTGGTCTTGGTCCAGTTGTTAAGTGTGTACCAGAGTTCGAAAGGGAGTGTTCCCACTGACCTTAACAAAGCACACCAAAAGAGCAAACACACCAAGGTTCGTTTCAATAGAATCAAAGCTAACAACTCTGAACACACCTTTAGGAGATTTTGAGGGTGAGAATCAGGTTCATGGATATTCTACAAAATCTGTAAAATGACAAAACAGCTGGGGTAGCAGTGCACAACGAACTGATTCCACTTTAGTTTAACTGTAGCCTAAAGGTTAGAGACACAGGCTGGGAACCAATCACGGGTTCCTTAGGACTAGCTGGGACATTTGAGTTGGTGGGTGGATAAAGGAACAGCAGTTTGTCCCTCCCTCAACAGCTGTAGTGCCCTTGACTAAATCTGGTGATTTAAATTAGAAAGAAATATTTACCAAAAACTTTACCAAAGAAAAAAAACTAAACTAAAGGCTAAGTATTAATACGCTACTTTCATGAACGTTACATGAAAATCAATTAAATCGTTTAAACCCAAACTCACACAGACTTTTGGACACAGTATTTCCCCCAAGAACAGAACAAACCCATCACAGTCTTCTGCAGCTTTTTCCTGATGGAGCTCAGAACCAACGCAGCGCCCAATAAACTCTTCACTCGCCGCTTTCACACCGCTTCATTTTTAGGTTATTTTTTTGTTGAATAAAATGACACGTGTGATTTTTAATACGACACAGCTACTGTAAAATGACGAGTAGAAGAATGTTTGAATTTTTAATTACAATTATGTTAAAAGTCCTTATAAATTATTAAAATATATTACAACAGTGGTTCTCAGCCCTAGTCTTTGTGTGCCACAGTGGCATTGAGATTTCCCTGCCCCCAACATCACTGATCCAGCGAATGGGCTACTTATAAAACACTTCCGGGGGTCAACTGGGTGTGTTCTGGAAGATCCTGGAACAATTGAGTTATGCAGCTGTTCTGAGAAATCACAAAAATTCATTTATAAGTGAGAAAGTTTGATTTGAGCTTAGCGTGTCTGACTGTCCTGCATCCTGGGAGAGGCTGGGGCTATCAGCAGGGTTAGCAGTAATCGGTTGCCTTTATATTTTATTTTCCAGGATGCTCCCCACAACACTACCTCTTTATTTTGAAAAGTTAAGATGGGAATTTGATTCTCAGACACACTTGGGTATCTCATTTACTGACTCATGACTCGACTCAATCTTAAGACAATTTTATGACATCACATGCAGTGATTTTTGACTCAACTATGACTCACAACACATGACTCATGATTTGTGTCTGATTTGATTCAAAACGACTCATTTCTTGACTCAAACTCGCAGAGTCAGGACTCAGATTTGCTTCACAGTGATTCATGAACTGATCTGGTAGAAAACGTGTTGGTAGATGGATTGGTGACTCCGTAGGTGTGAGTGTGAGAGTGTGTGTCGCCCTGTGAAGGACTGGCGCCCCCTCCAGGGTGTATTCCCACCTAGCACCAAGTGATTTCGGGTAGGCTCCGGACCCACCGCCGCCCTGAACTGGACAAGGGTTACAGACAATGAATGAATGGATGAAAGAATAATGACTTGAAAGTACTTTTTTTCTGTATGTTAACACACTACTTGCTAACTTCTGGGGTCCCGATGAGCTCAGAGGAATCATGAAAGTGAAATGATCATGTGGAACAGAGATTACTCGTTAACAGGATGGAAGTGATTAATTATATCATTTGCGAGGCGTCGCTATCAGGGAACATTGTAGCAGCTCAGACTTTACACATGCATGAGTGAGGGGGGGGACAGAAAAAGACACGGGGAGAGAGCGAGAGGGAGTTATGCAATCTCATAATCAGTAAGTGGAATCCACAGCGGAGTTACAAGCCTATGTTTAGGAATAAAAATTAATGGAGGTCCACAAATCCTAACTTATATAATTGCAAGCTTCTGGCCGCAAATCCAGGGCAGCGGGGGGTGGGGGGTTAAGCAGCAGAGCGCTAGAGTGTTTCACCAGGGGATTATGTAGAAACAGCAGGTAAATACGACATTTTAGATTTTATTCAGCAACTGTTCCAGCCGTGGTTCAAATCTCCAGCTCGGACTGCATCAGGAAACTGGATAAAAGCCAGACAACAAAGAAACGCTGCAGCCTCAGAGTTTGTGATTTGCACATCCCAAATAATACTGAATTTGACAAAATATTGCAAGGGGACATATGTTAAAAATGAAAGTGCCCACCAACCCACACACTGTGAAACAAGACCACACCCGGTCAGTCTTCTGTGAACTGCCTAAATCAGAAAATGGGTTAAAACGAGTCGTTCTGATTCTGCTCCGCTTCTGACGTCAAGTGCAGAGATTTTAGAATGGCCCCGCCCCCTCGTCTGAGTCTGAGTCTGAGTCAGAGCTCAAAGACGAGGTTAAACTCAACCAAACAGACACAATGAGCGCGGAGAAATAAGAGCACTGAGTAAAAACGGAGAGAAAAAGAAAGAGAACAGAGCGAAAACAGCTAAAAAAACAGAGCTTCTGCTCCTCGCTCTTCACTGCTGTGAGCAACAGACAGTCTACAGAGAGCTCCTGTGTGGTCAGTGGAGCTGATAAATTGCACAGTGGGTGTAGAAACAAGGAGGTGGCTTTAATGATATGACAGATTGCTGTATGCAAATTTGATCCCAAAAATTGGGAATTTTACTTTGAAAATCACAGCATGAAATGTAACCAGGGCTGTCCCAAACTCATTCGTACGGCCGTGTACTGAGTGGATCATTTCTCGGTTGCCGTTGCGGTGTGGGTGCAGGTGCACTTTAAGAGGAGCGCACTTGACTAACATTCTGCTGTTGTCACATGGCAGCCCCTGCAACCTCCATACTGCAGCGAGAGAGGGGTGAGCCCACAGCGGTAAGAGAGAGGGGAGGGGGAGGGGACAGAGAGGGATGGGGAGCGACTGAGAAGCGAGAGAGAGAAAGAGAATGAGAAGCACTGGGAATAGAAAAGAATAGAGACACGCCGAGCAGCCTCTTTGCTTTTGAGCAGCTTTTCTGTCGTCTGTAATACTCCCTCGCTTTTTTCTGGGGTTCTCTGCACTGCGTCTTCAGCATCATCTGCAGGACACATCAATATCCAGGCTTCGTCTTCCTGCTGATGGTCATGGTCAAGAAGAAAGGTGATGTGTGTGTGTGTGTGTGTGTGTGTGAGAGAGAGAGAGCTGAAGTCTCAGGACTTTTCGAATACGCCTGCTTATAGTTTGCTGTGAAAATCCACTCTGAATATAGTGTGTTTTTAGTAAAAGCAGGTGTTACATGTAGATTCACAACGGCTCAAATAATTGTACTGTTCTGTTTCTGTGCGTGGTTTATATAGTGCTTCTTTACCTTTTATCTGCATGGAGAACAGGTTCTGTGAATCCCTGCGAAAGAGTTGCATCCCTCTCTAAAGGGTTAGACCCTCACCTGCTTTGTAGACAGTCAATAAGAAGAAAGTCGGACACCTGCATTAAGCATGTTTGTCTTTTTATTAAAAGCCCAGCTGGGTTATGACCTCATGATGAATGGACCCTTTAAAACAGATCAAAATATCATGTTCAATGGTGGCATTTCTTGTTCTTTCTCTTGTAAAGTTCATGTATCACAGACACAAGCTGTTGTCCCAGAAGCAACAATGTGTTTCTTTTCTTTGTCCAACTTTCCTCCGTCTTATTTATCCCCTCACACGTGTTCCCAGCCCCTATTTGGGGCGGTACCACGCGTCTGCGAACGCGTGCGAAAGTCTGCAGCCCGTACCTCGTAAACACACGCACTGCAGTGGTGTAAGTGGAATCGTGGGTAATTGTGGGAAACACGGGGTGCACGCTGTTTCAGGAATAAGAGAGGGGTTATATAAGGCGCTGAGTCATATTTAACAGCATGGGATGTCTGAGGTTGAGTGTCCATCATTGATAAGTAATTG